>NW_028296356.1:0-80000 GCF_964197995.2 Scardinius erythrophthalmus
AGGGCGGGCTGGCTCCGTCTCCATAGCAACGGAAGCTGATGATCATGGGTAATACTGGAAACAAATAAAACTGATGGCCATAACACATAGTATTGTTGAATTATCAAGCACACTTTCGCGTGTGTGTTGAAAAAAGATGAGGATATCATTAAAAGAGAATCGGTGGCGGGTCCTCAGTTTTATCTGTCGTCATCCATAGTAACGGTCGATAAGGCTCGTGGGAAATGTAGTTACTGTTAGATTTGACACGCCAAACCGATGGAAAACCGGTATTTTTCAGCAAAGAAACAGGAATATTTAGAAGCAATAGCCGTAACTCAACTTTGCACTCGCATTCAGGAATAATATACATATTTTTTTAATGTAAGGAAGCACTGACGATGGTTTACAATGTTGAGTAGCCTACCGATTATAATTTAAAAAGCAATAAAACAAGGATTAAAATCTCCTGATTAAATGATGGGCAAAGTAGCCCCTAAAGTTTTCTAAATGAATCACAAAAAAAAATAAAAATAACAATACTGTGTTTTGAAAGAAAAACGTGGTGCAGGCACGAAAAAGACGTCCCATTGAAATACATTAGATTGAAAGTCGTGCTGAGTGACACGAAAAAAGGAAGGAAATTCGTGCCCATGGACACGAATCAATTTGTGTTGAGTAGCCTATACCGAATATAAAGTAATAAAAACGAGGATTGAAATCACCTGATTAAATGTTGAGTAATGTAGCCCTTAAAGTCTGCAAAATTAATAACAATTGAGAAAAAACAATAGCCTACCGTGCTCTCGAAAAAAAACGTGGTGCAGGCACGAAAAATACGTCCCATTGAAATACATTAGATTGAAAGTCGTGCTGAGTGACACGAAAAAAAGAAGGAAATTCGTGCCTATGAACACGAATCAATAGATTCATGTTGAGTAGCCTATACCGAATATAAAGCAATAAAAACGAGGATTAAAATCACCTGATTAAATGTTGTGTAATGTAGCCCTTAAAGTCTGCAAAATTAATAACAATTGAGAAAAAACAATACGGTGCTCTCGAAAAAAAAACGTGGTGCAGGCACGAAAAATACGTCCCATTGAAATACATTGGATTGAAAGTCGTGCTGAATGACACGAAAAAAAGAAGAAAATTTGAGCCCATGGACACTAATAAATAGATTCATGTTGAGTAGCCTATACCGAATATAAAGCAATAAAAACAAGGATTAAAATCTCCTGATTAAATGTTGTGTAATGTAGCCCTTAAAGTTGGCAAAATGAATACCAATTGAGAAAAAACAACTCTCGAAAGAAAAACGTGGTGCAAGCACGAAAAATACGCCCCATTGAAATACATTAGATTGAAAGTCGTGCTGAGTGACACGAAAAAAATGAAATGCCTTTGGACACGAATAAATTCGTGTTGAGTAGCCTACCGAATAGGCTACAATACAACGAGGATTAAAATCTCCTGATTAAATGTTGAGCAATGTAGCCCTTAAATTTTGCAAAAGGAATAGCCAAACATTTGAGAAAAAAAATAGTGTGTTCTCGAAAGAAAGACGTGCAAGCACGAAAAATACGTCCCATTGAAATACATTGAATGTCGTGCTGAGTGACACGAAAAAAATAAGGATATTTGTGCCCTTGGACACGAATAAATAGATTAATGTTGAGTAGCCTACCGAATATAAAGCAATAAAAACGAGGATTAAAATCTATTGATTAAATATTGAGTAATGTAGCTCTTAAAGTTTGCAAAATGAATAACAATTGAGAAAAAAAACAATACTGTGCTCTCGAAAGAAAAACGTGGTGCAGGCACGAAAAATACGTCCCATTGAAATACATTAGATTGAAAGTCGTGCTGAGTGACACGAAAAAATGGGGAAAATCGTGTCCACGAACACGAATCAATAGATTAAATTTCGTGACTATGTCACGAACTGCCGTGAGACTGGGTTGGTGTGTGTGTGTGTGTGTGTGTGTGTGTGTGTGTGTGTGTGTCCTCGCCTGCCTGTTCTCCATCTACGTTCACTGTCATTGCCTCCTGTTGCTTTCACTCTGCCATTATCCCCTTATAATTCAATAAAGAGTTGTATTGTTGATACCCGGCAATCTCTCCAGTCTGTGTTCTGGCACAGTCCTTATTGTGGATATCTAGTTCACGGGTTTACTTGAATATATTTGCAAGATTTGTTGCAAATCCAGTGCTTTTCCTCAGAGGTGCTCGTTGTATCAACCGGTTTGTGTAAACAACTCGATTTTCAGGTGGGAAAAGTGGGATTTAACTGTCAGAAGTTGCAGAAAGCCAGCCAATTGAAGTTCTTTTACATTTTGTGTGCAATATGCACCAAGCGGTCAGTGACCAGACTGTGGGCGGTCTGTGGGTGTGACGTCTGAGACTGAGACTAATATGTGCTTGAACAACTGAGCTGTATGGAGATTTTACTCTCACTGGACCTGTAAGGAGCACAGCTGTGGGAGTAAAAGCTCAAAGCGGGAATAAAGTGCATTAAAGCGACGGGAGAGCATTGTGTGATGTGCATAAGATTTCAAAAAGTGGATCGGAAGTGTTTCAGTCTGTTCGAAGCAAACGCTGTAAAAATATGTGACTGAGAACTTATTCCAATTTTTGTATAATGCATGAAAGATTTTTTCACTGTGATGTAACTCAACACACCGTAAGCATCGTGTAAACAATGGGCTGCAGCATATTTAATAGATTTCTCATGATCTCTTACTGGTTCTAAAGCCTTACTTTTTCTTTTCTTTTTTTCCTTTTACGAGTAAATGCTGACCATAGCATATATGCAGAACAATTTATGGCAGAGCAGATGTAGTGTGTTGTTTATGGGTTGGCATTCACCCTTTGGGCTCCAATTAGAATATTCGACTATGGCTTATTTAGAGGCACAGGAAGGGCAACGCTATCGGACAAAATGCAAAGCCTCCTAACTGCTAATAGACATGGTCCCAATTACATTTCAAGCCATGGATGTTTGAGCGAGGGGTACATTTTAATTGATATGCTAATTCTTTGAAAATAAAGCGTAAAGTTTTTTTTTTTTTTTTTTTTTTTTTAATCCAAATTAATTTCATTTACCCATAATTTATTTTGACCTTGTCGTCTGGCACTTTTTTCCTCCTTGCTGTTCTTTCTGTGATTTCTTGAAGGGTAATATTGAACTTTGCACATCTGCCATTGTAACCACATGTTAATGAACTTTTCATGAAAAGACAAAGACAGCGTAGGCTACGCACAACACGTTAATCAAACCAATAAGTTTGAAAACAGCCATTGGGTTTTACCGCGTAGCATTGGTCAATATATCAATTAGAGAAACAAATCAACAATTCCTTTTTTTTTTCTTTTTTTTTTTGTTTAAGCAATCAGAAATATGCAATGGAATGATAACAGTGTACATTTTTTAAATATTTGTTTTATTTTTACATATCGTAAGTATGTGACACTAGTATTTAGCAATAAACATGCACGTTTGCACAGACACGGTTCTGACTGTGATATAAGATTATTGGAACTAAATGTTTGAGTTCTTTGATTTCTACTACATCTTCATGTTTCAGTAGTCAACAAGAAATGTGTGTGTGTCAAGCAAACTGACATTGTGTGAGAATAAAACACAAATACCAACTGTATTGTCCATAAGACAATCCGCTAAGATGAGTGTTTGCAGTTATGTACACTAGTTTAAAATGTTTTATTTTATTTTGAATCACAATTCAGTCTGCCTTTTTAATTAAATACAGTAAAACCGAATATATTTTAAACTCTAATTTCAATTTAAATAAGTTTTATTTTACAGAATTTTCAGCATCATTACTCCAGTCTTCAGTGTCACATGATCCTTCAGAAATCATTATAAAATGCTGATTTGCTGCTCAAGAAACATGTATTATTATTATCAATATTGAAAACATCTGTGCTGTTTTAATTCTTTATGAAAGTATTAATATATTTCAACAACAACAAAATCTTACTGACCCCAAATGGTCGCCCCAAATACCTTTGAATGGTAGTGTATGCAGCGGCATGTGAGCAAAAGTAAATCAGCCAAAACGGAAGCTTAAACATGTATGTAGTGTAATGATTTATTTATACCTCCCTTTAGTTCTTTTAAATAAAACATAGTCATTTTAAATACAACATTCTGTGACATTCATGTGAACTGCCATTCTCTGAGTCAAAATGCTCCTCTGATGCTGATACTGGTCTTCAGATGTGTGCTCAGCCACATGTAATGTTCACCTACAGCAGATACTGGGAAATGCTGCGCTAGAGGCCACGTTCAAGTTCAGCCTGTAGCAAAGAAAAAATCACAAATGAGTTAGTGAATATCTCAGCCTTTCCTCCTATACTCTTAAATATACTGTATGGCGACGCCATTGAAGAACCTTTTTTGGTTCCCCAAGAACCTTTCAGTGACCAGTTCATAAAATAACCTTTTTTTTTTTTTTTATAAAGTACATTTTAATAATATAAAGAACTTTTTTTTTTTGTGTGTGTGTGTGTGTGTGTGTGTGTGTGTGTGTGTGTGTGTGTGTGTGTGTGTGTGTGTGTGTGTGTTGAAAGGCTCTATGGATGTTAAATGTTTGTTTATGGAACCATCAATGCCAATAAATAAGCTTTGAGAGAACCACTCTTAACCTTCAGAGTGTGGCATCAGGGAGAATACATGTTGCAATCATGTTCAACTTCCACAATGTTCTGTATTTGTCTGGAATATTGTTCAGTAATGAATGAAGTGCAGGAACATGCATTAGAAAAGTGAACATGTTTATTTGAGCTCAGATTGTTGGCTTCTCTTATGAAAACTCCTTGGAAGAAAAATCTCTCAAACTCTGCTCATATTTGCCAAGTCAGCAACTTGGAGATTTCGATATAAACTCATCCAATTCTCATCCGAGCTGTGATTCACTGTATTGCTTTGTACTCTTACAGTATGCCATCTATTGACTCATTTGAGTCTATTTTTATTCCTCCTCAGGGTTTGTAGGAGAAACACCTGGAATAAAGCCTTCTGAACAACCTCTGTGCAAAAGAAAATACTGAATGAAATTTCATACTTAATCCACTCTCAGCAAATATCCCTTGATTAACATGTGAGCATCCCATATTTTACTCACCATTTCGCCACACTTAATCCGTTTCCTCCCCAGCTCTCTTGAGCCAGTGCTGTGCCAAGATCGCCCATTATGGATGTCAATCTGCTCTGGTACAACTGCACAGAACACATCTACAGGGAGAGGATGAAATGTGGGAGTGAAAATAAATGGAAGGATGTGTGTAGAGGCGGGTAAGGAGAAACCTGAGTGATAGCAGAATGCCAGGCGGCTGATTCTTGTTGGAATCAACTGTGAAGGGCAAGCTGGAGGTGTGAGGGATCTGTACTTTTCTTCTCTCGTCTCAGTAGTCCTGCCACGGCCACTGCTTCCTGAAGCTCCGGGATCTGCTGAACATCTGTGCTGAAGGCCAAGCTCAGTCTCAGTCTGGGATTCATGCACATGTTCCCAGGGTAACTCGCTCTGTTTATCACACTGCACTTCCTACCCTGTATTTTTGTCTTGTTTTACAGGGCAAATATCTGAATATTCTTAAATCAAGATACAATAACTTGAAATGCTAAATGATATAAGATATTAAGTCTATATATTTTGTATTTTATTTAAAATATTTTTTTTATATAAAATATATAATGTGCATTCATCTGTCTCTCTCTCTACCATCCATCCATCTGTCTATCCATCCATCCATCATTCTATCCGTCTGTCCATATGTTCGTCCCCCCCATACATCCATCCATCCATCCATCCATCGTTCTTTCTATCCATCTGTCCATCTGTTCATCCCCCCATCCATCGTTCTTTCTATCCGTCTGTCCATCTGTTCATCTCCCCATCCATCCATCATTCTTTCTATCTATCTGTCTGTCCATCCGTTCGTCCCCCATACATCCATCGTTCTTTCTATCCGTCTGTCCATCTGTTCATCCCCCCATCCATCCATCGTTCTTTCTATCTGTCTGTCCATCCGTTCGTCCCCATCCATCCATCTTTCTTTGTCTGTCCATCCGTTCGTCCCCCATACATCCATTGTTCTTTCTATCCGTCTGTCCATTCGTTCATCCCCCATAAATCCATCGTTCTTTCTATCCGTCTGTCCATCCCCCCATCCCTCCATCCATCCATCCATCCATTGTTCTTTCTATCCGTCTGTCCATCTGTTTGTCCCCCCATCCATCCATCGTTCTTTCTATCTGTCTGTCCATCCGTTCGTCCCCCATCCATCCATCTTTCTTTCTATCTGTCTGTCCATCCGTTCGTCCCCCATACATCCATCATTCTTTCTATTCGTCTGTCCATTCGTTCATCCCCCATACATCCATCGTTCTTTCTATCTGTCTGTCCATCTGTTCATCCCCCCATACATCCATCCATCCATCCATCGTTCTTTCTATCCATCTGTCCATCTGTTCATCCCCCCATCCATCCATCCATCCATCGTTCTTTCTATCGTCTGTCCATCTGTTCGTCCCCATCCATCCATCCATCGTTCTTTCTATCCATCTGTCCATCTGTTCATCCCCCCATCCATCCATCCATCCATCGTTCTTTCTATCCATCTGTCCATCTGTTCATCCATCCATCCATCCATCCATCCATCCATCGTTCTTTCTATCCGTCTGTCCATCTGTTCGTCCCTCCATCCATCCATCCATCCATCGTTCTTTCTATCCGTCTGTCCATCTGTTCATCCCCCCATCCATCCATCGTTCTTTCTATCCGTCTGTCCATTCGTTCATCCCCCCATACATCCATCGTTCTTTCTATCCGTCTGTCCATCCGTACATCCCCCCATGCATCCATACATCAATCGTTCTTTCTATCTGTACCCTAACACCTAACCATAACCTGACAGTCTACTAATACTCTAATTAGAGTTAGTTGACATGTAGTTGAAAAGTTACTTATAGTCAGAATGTCTAAAGTGGATATATGGTATAAAGTGGAACCTATGTTTTTCTTCTTCTTTTAAAAATAAGCTTAGTTTATTTCATTTTTGTTTTACTTATGTCATTTTGCATCTCGACTAAATTTATTTTGATTTAAGAATGTTTAGATATGTGTAAAAATACAAAGTAAGAAAAAAAAAAAAAAATATATATATATATATATTTTTTTTTTTTTTTTTTTTTTTTTTTTTGCCGTGTATCCCCAGCTAACAAAATCATTCCCATTCAGTTATGGAAAAAAATATTTCTCAATGTTCTCTCAACGTTCAAAACATATTTTAATGTTTTAAAAACTTTCTTGTTTTTTTTTCTTGGTCATGCGAATGTTAAGAAAACATTCCATGTTATCATTCTTCAAATATTATGGGAAAAAGCTACTTTTGAATGTGTTCTGATCAATCTGAAGCTAGTAACATTTAAAAAATATATATATTAGAAAAATGTTCAATTAAAGCATTTCATTAAAATAATGTTCCTTGACCGATATATAAATAACATTTTTGTGCTTACATTTAGAGAACATTATACAACAAACATTCGATTAATGTTACTGGAAGAATATTTGCTTATAACTTTGAGAGAATCTTGAGCGCTTAAGTTCTGAAAATGTTCCCTGTTATAGCTTGGTCTTCTTTGCGTCTTAAACACTTTCTTCCCAGATGCAAAGGGTTTAAAGATTGCTGGGAAGGTCAACAGCAAAATATTAAAGGGTCTCAGGGTGAATTGTAGCACCCCATAAAGCTGACGAAAGGGCATTTATACACAGGAAGATGAAAGCAAACGTGCTAAAGGGGAACCGAATCAGATGTCTGCTATGGCATTTTATCTATACATGCTATCTGTTTTTTCTTCCCTTACCTATAAATAACCTTTCTTTTCATAAGTCTAGAACTGTCAGTGAAATAAAATATATTTGGACTACATACAGCAGACCAGTGGTTGTCAAAAGTGGGTCACAGGTCTATTGTGATATAAGGCTTGCAGACCGCAAGGAATATAAAAAATAAAAAAAAAAATAAAAAAAATAATAATAATATAATAAAATGCAGCTAACTATATAATTATGCACAGTAGATAGGATAGAAAGCAAGTGTGCTTATTTTAGCTTGTTATTTAGCTTTTTATATGTCTTTTGTCTTTCTGCAGTGGACGATAAAATGGCAAAACAAATTAGGATGGAAATATAATTATTTAATTTGGATCAGTAAACAACCATCCAAAACATCCTAGCTATTGCATGGCAACATTCTAAAATCTTTTTGAACACCTTAGCAACTGCATAGCAACACCCTGGCAACCACTGGAATACCATAACATCATGCAGTGGACTCTTAAAACAGAATAATGCCATTGATCCACCAAGAATACCATAGCACCGCATGATGACATACTAAAATATTTAATAACACCATAGCAACTACATAGCAACACCCTGGCAACCACTAGAACACCATAGCAACTGCATAACAAGATGCAGAGAACACTTGGAAAAGACTAATGATGACATTGCAACCGCCAAGAATACCCTAGGAACCACATGACAACATTCTAAAATAATTTTGAACACCATAGCAACTACATAGCAGCACCCTAGCAACTACTAGAACACCCTAGCAATTTATATGAGCAAACATTAATCAAGTTTTCTTTAGACTATATACAAATTTTAGAAAGAAAGCAAGTATTCAAGTGTGAAACATTTTAGTAGTGGTTCTTATAATGGTTCACAGACACCGATTTTTGTTCCCACTTACATTGTGTGACTTCTATCAAAATTGTATGATTAGCTGCATTTATTTCCAAACCGCAACATTCTTCAGTGGTTAACAATGTCTGTCTTTTTGTGAGTACCTCCAGCACTGGATGGTCATGTGATTGCTTCCGGTTGAAAAGCGGCGCCTTGTTGATCATTCGATCCCTTTTGTTGTTCTGGGAGTGAATGGAGGGTCTGACAACAATATGGAGAGAGTGAAGGATACCTTACACTGGAATGGGGGCCAGGCCTTTAAAATTGGAGAAGGGGGACTCTTACTGACAAGAATAGAGGGGGAATGAAAGAATAGATGGATAATGGAGAGGGAGGTCATGGAGGGTGGATATATTGCACGCATCAGACCACAACCCAAACTCTAAGGAAGGTCCATAAAAATAGGGCACAATATACTGTGTTAAAATGAGGGACTTTTCCATATTGATTTTCAGAGGTGTTATACCTGTATTTTGAATTACGCATTGTGTTGTGTTTTATGGTTGAAGGAAATGTCTATAAACCTAAGAATGTCCTTGCATACCAATAATAATATATCTGTATATATATATAAATATTTTTTACAGTGCATGTGAAAGAAAAATCTATAGTGAGATTGCTTTTATGTTAGCTTGTTTCCACTTCCCAACCAACCAATCAAGCAACCAATAAAATAAATACTTTAAACTCACAATTGCAAGTTATTAAAAGAGGGAGAAAGTCTGAATTGCTGTATACATGCATATTAATTACATATATTACATGTTTGCAAACTTGTATGTTCGATGCAATTAATCGATTTGACAGCACTAATAAATAAATTAAAGTTAACTGTAACATTTTATCTTACAATTGGGACTTTTTTTCATCTTTTAATTACTTGCAATTGTGAGTTTATATCTGACAATTCTGAGAAAAAAAGTCATATAAACTTGCACTTCAGAATTTATAACCCACAATTATATATATGATTTCTAAAAAGACTTTTTGCAGTGTTGATTCAGTGGTTTGCTAATCCATCACAATAATTTTATATTTGAATTATCATACTTTTTTTAATCTGCAAATATTATGCAATGTAATCACATTAATTAATATGCATATTTTTTTTTTTCAAGCAATTGACAGCCCTAAGTCGTATTTCTCTAGAGGAAAAACATCTTAAGCTGATGCTTATATAAAACAAACTGAGATCTCTGAAAGAGGACATTTCCTCTGGGAACTGTCTGTGGAAAAAAAAATTGCAAAAATGTTTACAGATTCTCAAGATCCTTTTCTCAATCACTCTCTTTTCCCCTTGTCTTGCTGGCTTTTTTCCCCTCACTCCTCTTTTGTCGGTGGCATAATGCATTCTGCAGCTCGTAAACTTGAATGTGAATGTCACGTCTCTGTGCACTTTGATCAGATGTGGGCATTGTTTGGCGGCGAGACGCAGACCGCTGATAGCTCTTACACTGGAAAAATGAGCCGCGAGCCCCCCTCAAACACACAACACTGAGCTCTTTTGTGTCTGCCGTAGCGTTTGAGGAAGAAATGGCTTCTCCCTGAACGCCTGCTCTTTTGACACTCACGGCGAATATGTCCATCTAGATTGGGGAGAGTCAACTATCCCTCTCGCCATCTCCCTTATGTCCCTTTTCCTCCCACGCAAAGCAGGCTAAAATTCTACACATTCATGTAGGGATGGGAAAAGATTGCAGAGAACGATTAGGCTTTCCTCAGCTGTGTGTCTGGCCCTCCAAATGAATGGCCTTCGTATCTCTTTCTCGTTCTCCACAAGAATGCCTAATAAGAGTCATACAACAGGGTCTATCTCATCACCGGCCAATTAAATTAATGAATGGAGGTTTTTGATGCGTCCCGATAGAGTTCCAGTGTTTTACTGTGACAACAGCCCCTAATTATTTTCTTCTCGCTGTGTACAGTGTACGGCAATCAAAAGAAATGGCTTTTTGCTGTTGAGAAATGGACGTTTCTCTGCTCATTATGAGTTTTTCCCTCTCTGAACGGTTTCCTTTCTTCTTCTATTTTTGTTTTTTAATGCGTCCTAACTTTAACGAAAGCATATCAAATCTGATTAACTGGAGTGAAACGCAAAGTGGGTGACATATTATTGTTGAAAGTGTGCTTGGCATTCGGCTTTCAGATCGGCGAGGGAAGTTCATATCTTGCGGACGCAGCTTCATTTTGCAGTTGAGGCTTGAGCCAATCGATATCCCAAAATTAATTCAGTTCACATGGACTGCAATATTCAGATTTCCTCACACGCCAGGGACCGCGAGGGTGCATAAATGAGGATAAATGTATAATAGTCTATGTATAAATATAGATTTTTTTTTCTTTCTTTGATTTTCTGAACTTATGGTGCTATGGATATTGTGGGTGCATGCTAGGGCATTGCTTTCGGTTCTGAGTGGTTTGCTTGGTAATATTTTTAAATAGGGTTCTATAACTTATTAATGCAATAACTAATATGAGCACAATATAATTTTGTTTAAAAAAAAAAAAAACTGTTTCAGCATTGATTAACCTCTAGAGGCTATACACTCCCATTCAAAAGTTTGGGGTTTCGAAATAAATCTCTATGCCCAACAAGGCTGCATTTATTTGATAACAAATATACTATTGTCACTACTGTACTATTGTTTACGCCACTGAATAAAAAATATAAAAGGTAATTGCGACTTTTTATCTCACAATTCTGACTTTTTTCTTTCTCAGAATTGCGTGCAAGAGCTTAAATCTAGGCATAAATCTAGCTTAGACATTTGCCCAAATTATTATACGCCTGTTTAACCGAAGCTAATTTGGGTGGGTTTCTCCATCCCCAATGTCACTTCTCTGTGTTTTACGGCCCTGACGAGAACGTCGGTCTCCTCGGCTGTGAACCGCTCCTGGCAAATCCGCCGTTATAATAGCAATCCGCCATGGAACAAGCGCGCCTGCTCTTAAAGGGAATGTGAGATGTCGCTCTGATTGGTTTATTTCACGTTACGCCCAAACCACACCTATGAGTAATGTAGCTACTTCAGACCAACCCATTTTAGATTTGTGTCGGGCGCAAGAGTCATTTATCCCTCCGGTATAATAGCAACAGCACCTGAGATCCGCCCACAAAGTTACTTGCGTTTCACGTTTGATACTTGCGTTTCAGATGGTTAAAATAGGGCCCCAAGAGTCTACCATTAAAACTTTCCTTCTGTTTTTCTGTTGTAAAAAAAAATCAAATAGTAATAGTGATTCATGCCTTAAAGAAAGAGAGAGATCGTAAACCCATATGTGGCTAGATAAGTTTCAGCCAGTTCTTTTTTAACAAAGAGGATATTTTTCACAAACCTCCTCAAGCCTAAAGGTGAAATCTGTAGAATGTTATCAGTACGGGCCAAAGCTGTGGTCAGTGCATCAGTGATGACTCTCAAGCACTGACCCAGAACACTAGATGTGTAGTACCTGGTAAAAACCTTTTCTTTTCAACCTCGAGGACAAAGATCATTTTGGACTGAGTTACCATAAACCACAAGGGACCCGTATTGTCCGTTTCCTTCACACACCCTCAACATTTTGTTACGGGACAAAATAGCCTGGGGAAAATATTTTGGTGCATTCCGCAGTGCGACAAAACTGCTTAATTGCTGTAATTAACTTTCATGTTTACCTCCACAGCTAGTGCTGACTTGAACTTTTTAATGGAGAGCTTTAACAATGTCAACAGCATCACTGTGCACAAGATTGTAACCAGGCTTGTTTTTGTAACTGGTGGCACACCTGCTCGCTTTATTATGCTAATTCATGTGTCGGGAGAGAGGATTTCATGAAGGTCTGGATTCTTTATCTCAGTTCTATTGTGTCGAGTTTTTCGCCGAAAAAAGAATATACAATTAAGAATCATGACAAACAGGGTGGGTTTAATTTAAAGTGTTTAGTCCCATTGTTATGATTTGAAAACAGTTTGGTCTTTTTCCAGGCATTTAATTTTTTTGATGCATATAACTTCCATGCTTCCACATGTTTTTGAATGTCAGTTTCTGTGTAGGCTTAGATTCAAGTCTTAAAAAGAAAAACTTAAAACATGTTATTACCCAGGCTTTTGTCTGCTATTAAGACATGTTGTCACTCTTTATGGGGTAAGTTGTCACAATGGGAACCCATATACAGTTTTATAGAAAATTGAATGACTTTTCAGCTAACTTTAGGTAGAAATTAGCATAATCCAGTGGGTAGAGGATGAAATGGACTTCTATGATCATGATAAAAAAAAAATTAAAAAAAAAGATTGCTTGCCATGTGGTTGACTGTCATCTGAAATATTAGAGCTCAACATTGATACCTGTCATGTCATACATTACTCAGCCTACTGCTCCAAGACATATTGCTAGATTTAGCATGTATGTACTGTATTTCAAAGCACAATAATTTTACCACTGCAATGACAAATGCCATCTTTATTACTTTCTGAAAATTGCACAGATGAAGCGTGCAAGCGTAGGCGTTCTACTTTTTTCTTCCTTTTTTGTAACAGTGGTTCATTAGTTTGTAACAGTTTGCATAAATATTGAATTCAGTCTAGTGAGTTGCAATGATTTTAATTTGTAGATCCACTAAAACTCAACATAAAATTTAATTTACATTTTGCAATATTATAAATGCCATCTCTCTCTCTCTCTCTCTCTCTCTCTCTCTCTCTCTCTCTCTCTCTCTCTCTCTCTCTCTCTCTCTCTCTCTCTCTCTCTCTCTCTCTCTCTCTCTCTCTCTCTCTCTCTCTCTCATATACTCATATATTTTATATATATATATATATATATATATATATATATATATATATATATATATATATATATATATATATATATATATATATATATATATATATATATTCACCACAACTTTTTTTTTATTTTATTATTTATTATTACTTTTAGAACTTACAGCACTCAGGACTGCACTCAGGAGTTATTATTGTGAATCATAAAACAGTTCTTTGAATGTATATGTAAGTGTATGTGTGGAGCCAGCTGAGGTAGACGTTGTTATCTGCTCCATATGTCATGCTTTGTAATCCCAACCTTGGTTCCTCTCCACTCCCACCCCCTCCAACACATCTGCCATGGTTTCCCTTGGCAGCTGAAGCTCAGCCCTCCCATTGTGAATCTGAGACAGGATTGAAGAGAAATGAAAGAAACTTTGAGTCCCGCATGCGGGAATAGGGGGGAGATTAACCTAATTTGCAGAGCATGTGAAATATTAATACAGTCTCCTTCCAAACCCTCCCAATAATCTGTGCTGTGAAGTGTCGTTGAAGATGCAATTTGTGAAGTTTGTTCTGTTTCAAAAACACACACTGTTTAAAAACCTAGTTAACTAACATGCTGTCTACGGCCTACATAGACCGGCCTTGAAAGGAAGCATCCGAACTGAAACAGGACCACATAAACGAGTCATTTGAAACATGCTACATATAGCCAGCAATGTCTATTTGTCTTTCTGTCTGTCTATATATCAGTGCTGGCCAAAACTGTTGGTCAGTGCATCGCAGATGATTCAAGCACTAACCCAGAACACATTTGTAGTACAGGGTCAAATCCTGGTTTCTTTTCAATAGTCTGCTTTTGCTTTCATGGTGTTTTTGTCCTTTTTGGAGATTGGCAGAAATGGTCACTACAAATCATAATTTTGTGGAAAGACAGACTCGAAAGTGGCCACTTTTATCTTCCATTGAAGAAAATAAATAAATAACAACAGTAGAAGGTTTATCTTCCATTGAAAAAAAAAAAAAAACATTAAAGCAAAAGGGTTTGAAACAACATGGGGTTAGTAAATAAAGGAAGGGAGAATTAAGGAGATTACTATTCTATTAAAATAAATCTTTTATTTTTTTTGAATACATTAATAGTGCCCTAGCTTTATTTAAAACACAACTTCAATAAGCAGTATCAATTAATTGACTTCAGAGATCTACAAAAAGATATGAAAATGGCCGAAATAGCCAGTCTCGCCTGGTTCATCATCAGCAGGCAGTAGACTGTGAACAAATGTGTGTAGTTCTGCTTCTGAGAGTTGCGACGTACTGAACTTTTATAAGAGTAAATTGGTACAAGCAAAAAGCCTGCTTTGAGGCTCTTTAATCGTGTGCGAATCAATTGTCTGCTGATCCAGAGCTTCTAAAACAAAGGGATCGTTGGCATGTGTTTTAAAGCACCACCAGAGTAAACACTGTGTGCACGTACAGAAGTTATCCAAACATAACCTTAATATTGAGGCGGAGGAGGACGAAAAGGGCCATCATCATTGCGCATATGTTTCAGTTATTGTGTGCGAGAGAGATCTCAGGACTGGTGGGAGCATATTGTCGCAGTGAGTCCGAAATTTTAGGATGAGCAAGCCAACCTTTGATATGTTGTCAAAGTTTGTCCACATTCCTTTGATACGTTTCGTCAGGCCATCCGTCCCTTTGCAGATGTGCGTCGGGGTTGCTCTCGCCTAATGCCTCAGAAAACATGACAGTCGCATTGGCACATATTTGATTTAGATCTGATTTATTTCCACATATGAATGAGGCCTGAAACCGATCTGGAAATATCCGAATGCATGCGTTTTTTTCCTGTTTACACTGTCATAGAACACATCCGATTTGTGCCACTTGTGAGCAAAAATTGGGTCGGAATTGGGTCAAATTTCACTGACAGTGTAAACGAGGCCATAGACACTTGGAGATGAACCCTTTTGATTTGGGCTTGTAATCAATCACATACAGTAGTAACAGCCCAGAAGCCACCACATGAAAAGGCCTTGAGCGACCACCACAACCACCTCAGCATTGTGTCTGCCAGTTTTCACAACTCACAACTCTCATTTTCTTCATAAGTCTAGTTTTCATTGTCGATTTCATAACACTTTTGAGCTCTGAGATAAAACATTGTGGCCAATTTTTCAGTATTAGTTGGGTATAAGGCCTATTTGTTGATAATACCTCTTATCTAATCTCAATTGAGGAAAAGCAGAAAGAAAGACAAAATTATCATTCATCACCATGGGAGATGTGCATAGAAATGAAAAATTTCCATTCCTCTCAGCCAAAATTACAGCTCACAATTCAGAGAGTGATAATAGCATTGAGCTAATGTGTGCCAGGTTGTTATATGCAGGTGTGAATGATACTTTCTCAGATTGGGTGAGAGGCATAAAACAGTAAAATGGAATTATTATGAGTAGTTTAGGGTAATGAGAATCTGTTACGGACCTCTCAACATCTTGCGAGCTTCTGTCTGGGGGTGAACATTTACCTCATTTGAACCTCAAATATCAATATCAATATATATATATATATATATATATATATATATATATATATATTTTTTTTTTTTTTTTTTTTTTTTTTTTTTTTCAGAGAATACAACAAATAATGAAGTACATAATTCTTGTGGGGTGTCAGGTTCAACAGCATGTGATAATGCAAGAGATTGTTTTTTTGTGCTTGTCTGACACCAGAATTGTTTTACCAGAATTGTGACAGCTGTCATGGAAATTTGGATGGGAAAACTGCCCATATTTACAGTAGTAGCGAAAAGTAAACATCCAACCAGATGTTATAAAGAGGTCATGGATTAAAATATGATAGGATGCATTTTGGATCGTTAATCTGCTTTGCCATTAAAAATCCAAGACATATTTTTCTCTCTATAGGCATTATGTTAAGGGTATTAAGTTTTTGATTGATTCTTTGCCTAAACCCAAAAAAGCAAGTGTTCACATTTAAAATTATGAGGTGTTGCATCTGTCGCAATCATTAAAGGACACAAATGGCTTGGAACAAGGACATTAGGTAAACAACTTCATTTACAACCCAACCGTATGCCTGTGTACAGCATGTTATTGTGAAAAAAACAAACAAAGTGCATTCATTTAACAAGAAATGTGAATGGGCCGGCAACATCAGTTACCGTGCAACACTTTCAAGTGCATGATTAGTTTGGAGTGACTTTAACTAACAATTGGTTAGGTGCATCTGTACACATTTCTAAAAGCCTTGAAATATCCTTTTTCTGCAATCCATTTGCGCTCAAACAACATCTCTAAGTGGGTCGGCAGCTCTTTTAGCAAAATGTTTGTCTGCAATCTAAGCCACATATTTAGTATGTGTGAAGATCTGCCAATGACCAGTGCTAGAAACCTGGCAGGCTGACACAACTTCCTTTTGCTATGTTTGACTGAATTTATGTTTGTGCATTCTTGTTTTACCATTTAGGCTAGAGTTTTTGATTGTTTGAAGTGGTATTGGTCATCTATCCATCCATCCATTATTTACTGATGAGTCAAAACATTATGACCACCTACCTAATATGTTGTTGGTCTTTCACGTGCTGCCACAACTGCTCCGAATCACTCAGGCATGGACTCTACAAGACCCCTGAAGATGTCCAGTGGTATTTGGCACCAAGATATCAACAGCAGATCCTTCAAGTCCTGTTGGTTGCGAGGTTGAGCTGCTATGGATCCAACTTGTTGGTCTGCACATCACACAAATGCTCAATTGGATTGAGATCTGGGGAATTTGGAGGCCAGGACAAGACCTTGAACTCGTCATCATGTTTCTCAAACCATTCCTGATCAATGTGTGCAGTGTGACACAGTATGGTGTATTATCCTGCTGAGAGAGGCCACTTCCACCAGGGAACACCGGAGTCATGAAGGGGTTTACCTGGTCTGCAACAATGTTTAGGTAGGTGGTATGTTTAAAATTTACGTCCACAATGGCCGCACCAACAGAATATTACCCAGAGCATTACATTCCCTCCACTGGCTTTTCATCGTCCTACAGTGCATCCCGGTGCCATCACTTACACTGGTAAACGATGCACAGATGCACGGCACATGCAAAAGAAAACGGGACTCATCGGACCAATCAAACTTTTTCCACTGCTCCAAGGTCCAGTTTCGACACTTACGTTCCCATTGTAGGCACTTCCGACGTTGGACTGGGTCATCAAAGGCACTCATTGATGCTACACAGACCCATACACAGAAGAATGCGATACACTGCATATTGTGACACATTCCTCCCATAACCATCACTAAAATCTTGTATGACTTGTGTAAACCTTTTGTTGACTCGGAACAGATGAGATAGCCTTCGTTGCCCTCGTGCATCGGTGAGACTTGGGCGCCCAACACCCAGTCGCCCGTTTGTCCCTCCACAGACCACTGTTGGTAGATTCTCACCTCTGCTGACCGGGAGTAACCCACAAGTCTTGTTGTTTCAGAGATACTCTGACCCAGTCACCTTGTCATAACAATTTGGCCCTAGTCAAAGTCACTCAGATCTTTATTCCTGCCCATTTATCCTGCATCCAACTCGTTGATTATGAGAACTGATTGTTTGCTTACCATCTAATCTACGCAGATCTTAACATGCGGCAGGAGATGTTAGGAGATGTTGTTAGGAGATGATCAATGACAATCACTTCAATTGTGACTGGTAATAATGATTTGGCTCATCAGTGTGTACAGTATATACATATCTCAATCATACATTGTGATTAATTTACAAATCAAGCCCTGGCAGTACTTTTGGTTACACTTTATTTTGCTGATCCCCTTTACATATCCTGTTGACTATAATAATGTTGCACCTACATGTCAACTAACTCTCTTTAGAGTGTTAGTACTTCTAGTCGGTAGAATGTATGTTGGGGAGCATCACAATAAAGTCTTAGCAGATATTAAGCAGACGGTCTACTAATACTTTATGGACTGGTAGTTGACATATAGGTGCAACGTTACTTATAGTCAACAGAATGTCTTAAGGGGACCATCAAAATAAAGTGTTACCAGCACTTTTAAGAGTCAAGTCATTTTCATTCCTTTTATGGTGAAATTTAATTTTTTTTTTTTTTTTCTCTATACCAACGGTATCTCACGACCAATTCGTACGAGTAAGTAAAAGGTGGCTAATTCATACGACCTCACTAGGTTTAGGGGCGGGGTCAGGTGTAGGTCATTCGTACAAATTCATACGAATTGAGCAACTCGCAAAATATGTACGATTTAGCAAAAAACTTATGAATTTGTACGAGTGAGGTCATTTGAATTCATGCAAATTAGCCACCTTGTAAAATTCGTACGAATTGCCGTGAGATCAGGTTGTCTATACATGTTTTGTGTCTATTTGCTGTTAGTTGTTTGTGTAGCAGTTCTCTATAAGCTCTGTTTGACTGTATGAGGTTTTGTGGAAGACTTTGTTGTCATGGACAGGCTGTTTAGAATTTTTTATATGGAGGAAGGCTGATATAAACATGCTGGTTGACGTAGTGGTCATGCCTGGTGGTCTGCATGTCAACTAATTAAGTGTTGGATTTTGTTGCTGATCTCAGCCCATATATCACTAACAGCATGTCCACAAACCACCTTTTAAAGCAATGGACTGCTTTACGTGACATGGACTTGTTTACTTACAGGAACACAATGTTGACGTGAGGGCTCTTGTTAGCTTCATCTCAAACAACCTTTAGTATTCCAGATAAAGAGCAGGCTGTGGTTAATTGTAGATTTAATACATGAATAATTAAATAATGTTTGTTCCAACATTTTCCATAGCATCTAATCAGTGATCCAATATCTGTCTGGATCACTATATCTAAGCAAGTCATGGGTTTTATCATCAACACATTAAGCTAAGCCAGATGCCAGGCGAGCATTCATATTTTTAAACACTTTGATAGAGATCCAGGAATAAAAACTGTTATCCTACAACATAATAAATGTTTACAAAGCACTGCAGGCAGTGTTTTTGTCCCTAATGCACAATTGTATACTGTTTAACCGTAAGTTAAACCTCTTTGGTAACAACTTCCGAGCAAGCGCAGTCTGTCTGTGTCTGTTTATTGATTAAAAGATCATCATATTCTTAGGAATATCACAATATAAATGCATTGGGTTCACTACAACATGGAGATGATATGATTTGATAAGTACATCAGTATTGAATACAATGTATTTATAATTAGACATTCGTCACATTTGTAATGATCTTTGGATGTTAAAGTTAATTAATTCTACTGTTCAGCAAAAGCGTGAAGGAAACAGTCAGCAGGATATTTTTCCTCAACTTCATGTCAGTCAAAGTTTTGTCAGTCAAAATGTGGGCTGACACCCTGAGGCTTCTGTTGAAGTCTTCAGATTCTCAGCCACATTCACACATAAAATAACATTCTGGAAGAATATGCGTGATGGTTTCCTTGATCCAAAGAGGAAAGGTTCGAATTTTGGCGAAACAACATTCAAGCTAATCTCCTCGCAGTGAATTTTGCTTGAGCCGTCCAATGAATCTGCCTAGCTCAGGGTTCTGCCGTGGGTGGGAAGGTTTTGTCCGTATGGAGCGAACCGGCATCAAAGCATTTGCACCCAGATTATCTCTAAGCTTTTAAAAGAGAGGAAAACAAGTCATTTAGACATCCAAAGAGTGCACATGGTCAGCGCTGTTCCCAATAACAGCATAAACACGGCTAAATGCAAAGCTGCTTAATATGGAGGCGCACAAAATCAGCTTGTGAAAATCTATTGAGAATGATAAGTGATACTGATGCATTCATTGCGATGCTTGAAATAACAAAAACAAGAACCAGCGGTGACCTTCATGTTTACTTAATGAGGTCAATCCCGTTGGTCTTAGGCTAGGAGATTTTTCTTGGCCCCAAGTAAAATGTAGGAGTATATATTCTTATGTATTTTTGACTGCCCTCCAAACGTATGTAACTGGAAAATGCACAGATCCAAAATGAAGCAATAACTCTGGAGTCATTTTTCCGTACTAGATGAATAAATCAAACCTGACAGCATATTGTAGTATCCATACCTAGTGCCCTTCCTGATGGGCCGCAGGTTGAGCTGTACTCTGTGATTGTCTTTTATTAGGGTCTTTGACATGGCAAATGTTTGTAGAACATGTTTGATTAGATATTAATACAACACAATATTATGGGATCCATGAAAGTTTTGTGAAAATGATCAAAATGCTGGAGCTGGCTGTCAAAAAAAAAAAAAAAAATGGCGGGGAAAGAGTTAGTTAAAAAGTGGACATTTTGAATGTTCAAAGAACGTAACATTTTCATAACTAAATGGGAATGTTAGCAAACATACTAAGATTTTTTTGTTTTGTTTTGTTATAACCTTTTTATAAATCTGTTTTAACGGTTGTATGTATTGTAGCAAGGACAAGAATATAAGAATATTTACAGTAAGAAACCAGTAAGCATCCAAACATGTTAAAAATCACTCAAAATACCTTAGCAATCACATACATAATACACCGTATAATCATACCAATGGGTGTCACTTTGCAGTCATGCTTTGGAATATGTAACATTTTGTAATGTATTCTGAGGCACAATTTTTAATAGTCTCCTCGACTGTGTTGTTTGTGCTGTTAATGGTGCACCCAGCAGTTCTCTTAACATACTTGATGTTTTTGGTTATGCATTTAATTGATTCACATTGTAATGATATGCAGCTTAATGTGTTTTGACCCTACATTGTATTTCTCTGGCATGTGCTGCTGTAGAATATGAAGTAATTCACAAGGACTATTCAAATGCTGTTTTTTGGGGGAGTCCAATCAGTAAGGGGGATATTTATTTGATTTGTATCTTCAAAATAACAGACTATGCGCACCGTAAGCCCTTTAGAGTCGTTATTTTATGCTAATTGTATTCAAAGTTTCACAGGGCTGAGAAAGGGGAACCAAGAGATTACTGAATACTGCTAAATTATTAAGTATTCAGTTTGCTTACTGCATGAAGTGTGTGGAGGAATGAAAATAAACATAACAAATACATCTTAAAATCTTTCTTAAAATCAGTTGGATGTGTAAAATACTTTATTCTTGTGACAGTTCTAGCTGTGCTTTTGGGCGCTTTTGCTCATGGGAGATCAATTGCTTGAATTATTAAATAAGGAAGAAGTCAGCCTACTCTTTTTTTTTTCCTTTTTTTTTTTTTTTTAGACAAAACACTTTTTTCTTTTATGAAAGGAATTTAAATATTAATGTTAACTTATTAAATATAAATGCTCAAATAAAACGTCTTTAGAAATGCAGCTTGTTTAACTTGGCCATAGCGGATAATTACATTTAATCAATAAATAAAAATCAAAGAAATTAATCTCTGAATGTGCAAATCACTTTAGTGGTTTACTTTATCTTTTGGGTATTAAAAGAGCAGCTTAGAGTCTCATCTTGATTTAGAATTATAGAATTGAGTTGTATTACATTACAAGCGATCCCTCCAGGCTTGAACCAGAATAGCCCTGCTTCTCTTTCTATTCCAGCCATACATTGCATCACCTTCTCTCTGGCCAGATCTATTGTTTTTTATGAGGCAGACTGTTTGTGCTCAATGGTGTGGACAAATAAAATGTGCAATAATGAATATAGCCCAACTGCTATACTGCGGTACATATTGTAACACATAAAAATGCCAACACACACCTAATAAAATACCCCCAGAGCTGAAGACTTTGATCTTAGGTGCAGATCATGGAGAATTGTTCAACTAAATTGCTATCTGTAAACATATATGTATTTGGGTCGTTCTGCAGTGGCATTGCCATCAGAAAATTTTCATGAAACTCATCAAACCTACAAGCATTCAGTGTGTGTGTGTGTGGTCCTGGTAAACCTTATGTTGTAGGGACCAAATGTTCCCACAAAGATAGCAATACAAATAAATTGTAATGTTGTGGGGACAGCTTTTAAATAATACAAAAAAATTATTATTATTATTATTATTATTTTTTTTTTTTTTTTTTTTTTTGTATGTTTGTTTTTTATGTAGAAAGTTTTCTGTGAGTGTTGTGCTTAGGGGTAGGGTTAGGCTTAGGGGAAATAATATACATTATGTACATGAATATACATAATACATTATTATTATTATGTCTAAGGAAAGCCCAGAACATGAAAACCGTGTGAGTGCGTGCGTGTCTGCGTGTGTGTGAGTGAAAGTCTATTATGCTCACCCAGGTGATATTACAATTTTAATAACTGTTTTCATTTCTAAATGGAAATTATTAAATATTTTAAAATGTAATTTATTCCTGTGATCAAAGCTGAATTTTCAGCATCATTACTCCAGTCTTCAGTGTCACATGATCCTTCGGAAATCATTCTAATATGCTTATTTGTTGTGATGAATCATATTTTTATGGAAACTGATTTTATATATATTTTTTTCAGGGTTTATGTTTAGTGTATATGTTACTGGCAAAGTGTGAAATCCCGATATTGTATAGAATGCCTAGGCAATGTATTGAATGCCTGATGGTTTTTGGCAAAAATACATTACCTAATTCTATACATTACCTAGGCATTCAATAGAATGCCGGATTACACACTTTGCCGTCAACATATATAAAGATTAAATCCCCATTATTTATTTATTTATTTATTTATTTATTTATTTATTTATTTATTTATTTATTTATTCTTTTTTTTTTGGGATGTGACTTTTAAAATAGTGGCAGGTGTTTTATATAAACATATTAAAGCAGATTCTAATAATTGCACTTTTTCCTTAGATCAATGTGTCAAAGAATACTGTAAGATTTTCACAATTAAAATAATACTACATTTTGCCAACATTTCTACTATTCTAGGATGCATTTGAAATTGTGTACATTGCAGTTTGACCTAGTTATGTTCACGTTCACTGCAGTCTTTAAGCCATGCACCTGTGACCTATGGAATCACAACATGTGCTAAATGTATTCACCAGTGCACATTACAGTCATATAACGTGTTCCTGCTCCTATCCCAGAGTGGGTTGTGTTATTCAGGGAAGTTTCATGTAAGACATACACTCACCTAAAGGATTATTAGGAACACCTGTTCAATTTCTCATTAATGCAATTATCTAATCAACCAATCACATGGCAGTTGCTTCAATGCATTTAGGGGTGTGGTCCTGGTCAAGACAATCTCCTGAACTCCAAACTGAATGTCAGAATGGGAAAGAAAGATGATTTAAGCAATTTTGAGCGTGGCATGGTTGTTGGTGCCAGACGGGCCGGTCTGAGTATTTCACAATCTGCTCAGTTACTGGGATTTTCACGCACAACCATTTCTAGGGTTTACAAAGAATGGTGTGAAAAGGGAAAAACATCCAGTATGCGGCAGTCCTGTGGGCGAAAATGCCTTGTTGATGCTAGAGGTCAGAGGAGAATGGGCCGACTGATTCAAGCTGATAGAAGAGCAACTTTGACTGAAATAACCACTCGTTACAACCGAGGTATGCAGCAAAGCATTTGTGAAGCCACAACATGCACAACCTTGAGGCGGATGGGCTACAACAGCAGAAGACCCCACCGGGTACCACTCATCTCCACTAGAAATAGGAAAAAGAGGCTACAATTTGCACGAGCTCACCAAAATTGGACAGTTGAAGACTGGAAAAATGTTGCCTGGTCTGATGAGTCTCGATTTCTGTTGAGACATTCAGATGGTAGAGTCAGAATTTGGCGTAAACTGAATGAGAACATGGATCCATCATGCCTTGTTACCACTGTGCAGGCTGGTGGTGGTGGTGTAATGGTGTGGGGGATGTTTTCTTGGCACACTTTAGGCCCCGTAGTGCCAATTGGGCATCGTTTAAATGCCACGGCCTACCTGAGCATTGTTTCTGACCATGTCCATCCCTTTATGACCACCATGTACCCATCCTCTGATGGCTACTTCCAGCAGGATAATGCACCATGTCACAAAGCTCGAATCATTTCAAATTGGTTTCTTGAACATGACAATGAGTTCACTGTACTAAAATGGCCCCCACAGTCACCAGATCTCAACCCAATAGAGCATCTTTGGGATGTGGTGGAACGGGCGCTTCGTGCCCTGGATGTGCATCCCACAAATCTCCATCAACTGCAAGATGCTATCCTATCAATATGGGCCAACATTTCTAAAGAATGCTTTCAGCACCTTGTTGAATCAATGCCACGTAGAATTAAGGCAGTTCTGAAGGCGAAAGGGGGTCAAACACAGTATTAGTATGGTGTTCCTAATAATCCTTTAGGTGAGTGTATCCCACCAAATATATTGATAAACATCCTATTTTTGACTGTAGAAACATCTCACAGACACAGAACAACTGGTTGTGGGACGTTCCCCTCTTCTACATAAACCATGTGATGCAGTTTCTTATTATAAGTGACATTTAGCTGAGCAGAATTGTTTTCCAGAGACATGTGATAGACTTAATCATTGAATCAAATAACAATTATTCAATATAGTGGCATTTTTTTTTTCTTTAGCTTGTTGTTGATGAAAACAGATGCTGCATGCCTACCCTGTTACCCTCTACATGTGACTTTAGACATATTGTTGTGATCTCCCTATTGCACGTACATGTTCATATGTTAGATGTTCTGGTGTGATCGAGTGAACAGAAGCACACAGTTCTACACTGAAGAATTGAGTTGTGTGTAAATTATTTATTGCATTCTGCTGGTGAATCTCAAAAAATAGCATATGATGGTCACATTTCAGCTTAGAAAATAGAATGTGGGGGAAATATGTATTTGGTTAACATGAACAATAGCATCACAATGCAAAAAGTTCTAATGGTAATAAAAATGTGCTTAATTTTCTTGAAGTAATATATTAGGTGAATAACCTGGAGATGTTTTCTTGAGATTCACCCATGCATTCAGCTGTGTGTGCATGTGATTATAAAATAAAACAGCATAAAAGCAAGATAAGATGTGCTTGCTAGTCAGGCTGTGTAAAAAAGCGAAGGTAAAGGTGGCTGGAGAGGTTAAAAAAAAAAAAAAAACAGTGACATGATACATTACTGCTTTGAAGAAGATCAGGCCACTCAGTGATCCCTGAGGTCATTACGCAAAGTTTCAACTTTAGTTTACATTGGGAATATGAGCAGAGGCCTTGGGTAATGTCACACTCTGTTGTGGAGAAGAAGAAAAAAAGGCCAACCTGAGGACGTTTGTGCAAGGCTTGCAAAAAAAAAAAAAAAAAAAACACACACAAAAAAACAACAACACTCTGACCAACTTATTGTCCTTAGCATAGAAAAAAGTCAGTACATCACATTCTCTGCAAAACAGCCGAAAAATGTATCACCTGTTCAAGGAATTGTTCACCCAAAAAAAAAAAAAAAAACTTATCCTCATGTTGTTTCATGCCTCTATGATTTTTTTTCTTTCCATGTAAAACAAAAAATTTAAAGAATTTCCAAGCTGTTTTTTTTCTTCTGCTTCATATATACGGCAATAGCATATAGTAGCTGTGAAGTTCCAAAAAGGACAGTGAAAGTAGTATATATGACTCCATATGTAATGTTTGAGTGAAATTAACCTTTAATATAACAATTATTGAAGTATTAATATTAAAGCAATTTTATTGAATGTTTTATTGAATTTAAAATTATTATTTTTTCAAAGAAATTAATAATTGTATTAAACAAGAATGCACTACACTGTCGTGTGACACTGAAGACTAATGTAATGATATTAGACTGTAGTATCTAATTATATTAGAATAATAGTAATGATGCTGAAAATTCAGAAAATTCAAATTATAATTGTTTTTACAATATTTTTGATCAAATAAATGCAGGCTTGGTAAGCATATTTCTTTCAAAAACATTATACCACAAACTTGTAGCTGTTAGTGAATCATCATTCAGTGATCATCTTAATCTTCATCGTGGGTCTTTTATGTCAATCCTGATGTGAAGTGTCTTCACTTCGCTTGTCTTTTCCCCCATTCTTTTTTTATGTGTTTTATGAAGGAGGGTCATACTGGTTGAGTGAACAACAAGAGGCTGAATAGATTATGACAGAAAATGAGAAGTATCCCTTTAAAAACGGACGTGCTTCATAATGCGATTATCACACATTTCCACCACTGACGGTGCCCTGTTGTTTGGAGACTACACAATCATCAAGCCACATCCAATTAGTTTTTCTACTCTCATTTTGGAGTATTTTTTTTTTTTTTTTAGGCACATTGTTACCCAGTCTCTGACTGTGAGTCAGACTGCTTTATTGACCCAATTTGTATCCCCCCATTTTCAACAGTCATAATGCCAAGCATCATCATAATTGAACTTATGGATTTTGAGAAAAAAAAAAAAAAAAGGATGAAAATGTATTTTTTTTTTTTATATATGATTTCCTCAGCAGATGAGTGAGTCCTCCGCAGTGGTTTCTACTATACTAGCAGAGGAACCAGAGGTGTTGTAGTCTGCTTGTAGCTCTATAATTCAGAGACACGGCCACATGGACTTGATCAGGTCATAACAAAGCTCAGCTGAAATGATCGCATTGTCAGCAAAATATAATCACTGGCGAAACATTTATCATGTGCAGCGGTTTGAACTGTTGTGGACGATATATTTCCTACAGAGAGTTTAATACACAAAGCATCAAGCTGAAGACAGTGTTGTTTCAAACGTTTAATCTATAGGTTTCTTGGAGTAGTGCACTGGACCATGTTTATGCTGACTTAACACATTTAAGAACAATAACTTTTGAAATGAGGACAAAGTCAGTGTTATGAAAGGATGGAAGCTCAAGACCCAGAGGGAAACTTTAATGCTCAAAGGTTGCTCTTTCATAACTCATGAGATATAATGGAGTTTTCAGTCATATTTCATTGAATATAAACATTCTTTGAGATGGTTTGTTAAAATAATCCAAATTTAAATGTTGCATAAATATCAATACATCATTTGGTAACACTTTATTTTACAGTGTCCTTGTTACATATGTTACATGTACTTACCGTAGTAATAAGGGTAAATGATGCATAATTACATGCAACTAATCCTAAACCAAATCCTAATCCTACCCTAACCCTATAGTAAGTGCATGTTGTTAATTATTATTACTCAGTACTTAAATATATAATTACACTGTAACAATGACACCTTAAAATAAAGTGTAACCCACCATCTATATAAACTATTACATATCTCTCATGGGAAAATTTAATCCAAACATTTTTCTCCATTTAATTCAGTTCAATTCAGTTGTTTGCTAATGAGAGCCTAATGCACACGAGCTGAAAAGAAATTAGCATCAAAGCAATGTTAGCCTGATTCAGAGATTTTAAATATTAATAACATTAAGAGAAACATTGTGGACTCCTATTGAACAGCAGGTGCTATAAATTATCTATAAGTTCTTAGTTCTTCGGTTATTTTGACATTATCATGAACACCCAACACAGATTTTTGAAGGTCAGAACATCTTAAACAACACTTGAAGACTTCACATCGCACATGACAACTGAATGAGGTTTATTATTCTCTAATTGTGGATATCTTTGGATGTGAGGTCATGAGCTTGAGGGAAATTCTCTGAATCTCATGTCTCTGGTAGGAATTTCAAACAAAATCTCAGCCCAAAAGTATTTCAGTCCTTCAAAGCACTCCTTGATCTTGCTGTCTTTTGTTTTGTGCCACCTGCTGTCCTTCGGAACTTGTACAGTTTGTAAGAAGACCGGCGTTAATGCCATGATTTATGTAACAGAGCGCATTGATGTCGTTTTCACGCCTCATCGCATATGGTTGCCATTAAATAACCTTGCAAGGTTGTAAAGGGAATTTGCATTGTACGCACTTGGCAAGAAACTGGATAACACTTGATTTTGATCATCCACTTTAGACATTCTACTAGTTTGCAACTGCATGTCAACGAGCAATCATTAGAGTATCAGTAAGTAGACTGTCTGCTTAATATCTGTTGACACTTTATTCCGATGCTCCCCAACAGACATTTTGACTAAGTATTTGCAAGTACATGACCAACTAGGTCTACTAGCTCTAACAATACAGAAGTCTACTAATACTGATGAGATAATACTAATGAGAATTAGTTGACAAGCAAAGTTGCATCTAGTCTAAAGTGGACTATCGAAATAAAGTGTAACCAGAAAAGGTCTGCTTCAAGTGCATTAGATATATAGTACAATATACTGTACATGTATAATTAGTTGAAATATAGTAGTAGAACATGGCAGATTATAGTTCATATTATTTGAGTTGCTTAGTCTCAAACTGTGGATCGTGGATGTATATTGCATACAAAAAAACAAGAGTTTAAATCGTTTGGTGGGTTTTTTAGGAGTCCACTAGTTGTTGTATTAGTGTTTACTCATTCCAGCTAGCTTCATATCTTTGAAATATGTATTCTAGATTTTTGCACAAGATTGTTATTAGTGTTAATTATAAGGATGTCATTAATAAAGAAAAGGACAACTCTTATTAAAGGAATAAAAAAAATGTTCTAATTGCAATTTATTTAGTTTTTAAGGGAGTAATACATGATATGTTAGAGTTTGTTTATTTTTATAAATGGAATTACAGTTTCTTTAGGTACACTGTAGATTTTTGTTTTTATATTTTGTATAAAATATATTTTGTACTGTATATTTATATTTATATACATTGTTTTCAGCTCTGCGTGGCTGTGCGGATGAATATGGTTCTCCATACTGCTCATAAAACATCATACGCTTAAGATATATAACCAATTTAGATGGAAATGATCTCAAGTTGACTAGCTGAAGACATTACTGTAGTTATAGTATACCCTTTATTTGACATGATACTTCCTTGAAAATAAATTCCAGCACAGCGCTACAACAATCAGAATGAAATGACCCTTCACAATAGATACTGCTTTACAATGAACTCTGTTAGATATGGCAGTTTATCTGTTCAATAAAATATCTTATTCACCTGTTGAGTAATAAAACGTGATCTCTGCGTCAACATTTCAAATCCCTACATTCTCGCGATAACCGAAAAGCCAAACCAGTCTTGATTCTGGTTTTATTGCTTGCTCTGTTGCATTGTCTTTTTGCCAGGCGAGCCTCTGTTCGCCGTTTCTTTAAACCGGGTGATTCCCTGGAGATTCGAGATTTATAGCGGCTCCATGTCAACACTTGTTGTGATAACTAACCTGTGCCACTCACACACCATACACGCGTCCAAGTAGCCAGAGCAACTTTTTTTCCATTGACGAATATGACTAGACACGCTCGGGCACGTGCACACTATTTCCTGTGAAAACCATTCCGCCCAGTCTAAAAAATAACACGCTTATAATAGGCTTACCATAGTGAATCAGGGTAAAACAAAAACAAGTTTTGGAAGAATGAATGATGATGCATTGACTCATTATTTAAATTGTGTTAATTAATAATAATAATAATAATAATAATAATAAAATACACAGTGTACCCATGTACACACCTTTGTGTGTAAAACTTTAGGGCCTGTCATGATTGTTGGCCTGAATATGTTGTTAATGTGGGCAACAATTTATGCCAACAGTTCAATAGTCTGGCTATGCGAGAACAGCTTACGTGACACCAGGCTGCTTTGTGCATCACTACAGATGTCAGATCAGACCTACAGACCTGTTTTGTGCAACTGTTATTATTTTGCACATCCAATGTGATATTGCTACTCAGCCAAATCATCTTGCCAAGCGCCCATTCAAACAGATGAATCATACACTGAGCCAAAATTCATTAAACAGACTCGCAGTTTGCTTTTGGCACGCAAGTGCAGTTGAGTTGTGGATGTTTTTTTATGCTCGCTATTCTCACATTTTCCAAGGATAAATGGTGCCATCTTTAAAGGCCAACTTATTGTACTCTTACAAACAATAGTTCAAGATACCCATGTACAGTGAAATGTGCTGTAGCTGCCAAGTGTACACATCAGAGTTAAATTTAGATGTTGAGCAGCTTACCCTGCTTATAATTCATGATTTTCACACATAGGGTACAGAAGAAGAAAATTGTTTTTTTTATTTTTTTATTTTTTTATTGGGGAGCTTCAGAAAATTGTGATTGTCTTGTAACCATGTGAACAAAATTTGTTACGTCTTATTTCAGTTTAAGGTTTTTTTTTTTTTGTAAGTTTCTATTTGGCCAGAAAGGTATTAAGACCAGTAGACATCTTTTGTAACAATTTTCTGAGGTGGATCAGACCAAAATCATCATTTTAAAAGGGGATACAGACACTCAATGTGGTTAAAATGATCTAAACTAATGTAGGTTACACTTTTTATTTTTTATTAAAATTAATTTAATACTGACTAATAATAATTAACTACAGTACATGTTCTTACTATAGGGTTAAGGTTAGTTACATGTTATTATGCATGATTTAGTTATCACTACAGGAACTACATGTAACGTCTAGCACAGTAAAACAAAGGGTTGCCCTATAACTTGCATAACAAGAAACATTGGCTTTTGGCATGCAATGCTTTAAAAAAAGTCATAGGCCACCAAAGTGTACTGTATTTGTGGAAAGTAGCAATTATGCTAAATTCATAAACTGTTCTCATGTTGCCAGTTATGGTCCAAGAAGTACTTAACTAAACATTTTTGTATTAGCTCATTAAAAAGAGAATAGAAACTGCATTTTACATTTTGTTCATTTAGCAGTAATTGTTCAGACACTAAAGACGTACTGATATAACAGTCCTGGTCTATTACCACTGAAGACACTTAAATCTAGATGAACTGTCCTTGCAATTAGTGCACTACGCGTCGCTTTGGATGAATAGTGTCTGATAAATGGCATGTAAGTAACAAGATGTTCAAGCTCAAGTGGACTGTTAACTAACTCAGCAGTGGACTCATGAGTCATAATGATGCCTAGAGAAAGAACTTTAGTGGATTGTCTTTCCTTGTCAGATACTGTATCTGTCCACTGCATAAGCAGTTGGCTGCGGTTTGCCAGCCTAAGAATATTTTCAATTAATTTTTCCATTACATGCCATTATACTTCGACTGCAATGTTCACGCTCCTATCCATTTCAAAGGCTGTAATTATGAAATAGTTCTACATGCGGTGAGGCTTTTTTCTTATCGATCCCAGTCATCCGTCAGCAGCTGAGGAGAGTTAAAGCGCTGCATTTTGCCACTGGTGGTCAGTGTGCTTCCACTGGACTGCGGTCAGTGTCCTCAGGACAGATTGGCACTTTTGACTGATGATGGGCTGTCACAGTTAGATGGCAGCTTGTCAATGATGACTAAAATATGACAGGAAGAATTTAATGCATGCCAATGGCAAGAAGGCAAGCTGAATTCAAAAGAGATACACAACGCTTAGAGACAGACTATGGTGGCAAACATGAGGGGGGAAAACAGGGCAAAAACATTGCATCTACAATGGCAGTTTATGTGTCATGATTTAGGTTAGAAAGAAAGAGAAAAAAAAAAAAAACCACTGCTCTTGGGTTGAGGAGAAAAGCCTATCAGTCTGCAGGAAAATAAACATCACAGTGATTATTTTAGCATCTCAGTTGCTTTTTCTAAGGAGCTGGCTTGATAGCTTTCCCAATATTTGTTAACAGTGGTGCTAGGGTGTTTTGGATGCTTGTCAGGCTGTTCAAGGTGGACGCTGAGACATCACTAGGTGGATGTTAGGGTGTTGCATTTGTAGGTGATTACCAGTATTTTCTGAGTAGTTGCTAGAGTGCAGAATGTTTTGCTCATAGTGACTAAGAAGTTATTGGTAAATAGGAAATTATTTGCACAGGGGTTGCTAAATGTCAGTGGCAAACATTGATGCTATCAGAAGAGGAAAGGTAGGTTGAAAAAAATGATGCACATCTCATTCCAACTTCAGATGGTCTGGTTAAAAATGATACATAAGAAAAACAGATATGTCCTAGAGATACTGGGTTCCAAGATAAAGTCATGAATAATGATAGTTTTTGCCATCTGGCAGAGATTCGGCTGCAGAAGCTACTAAAAATATCAAACTTCCAGCAGAGAAGATAGGAGGAATCAAAAGTAAATGTTTCACAATCACAAAATGCACTGAAAAATTAAAAAAGCACCAGGACAAATTACTTGGTTCCTAACTTAGTTCCTACACGCAGTTTTTGTGAGTTTGACTCATTCCATGATTTGTGTTGCCTTTAACTCTTTCCCCGCCAGTGTTTTTGAAAAAAAATTGCCAGTCACCGCCAGCATTTTTGAACATTTTCACAAAACTTTCAAGGCTCCCAGAATATTCTGTTGTATAAATATTTGAACATGGAATACATCAATAGAAAGAACAGACGCTTAATTCTAGCTTCATGCATTTTTTTTCCCAGCAAATGAATGTGGGTAAGTTTATTTTAAAACAAATTGAGCAAAAACCTTAGAAAATAGTTTTTTTTTTTTTCAAATATTAAGGGCCCTATCTTGCACCCAGCACAATTGACTTTGTACACCGACGCATGTATCATTCCTATTTTGCACCCGACGCACAGCGGACTTTTCCCTTGACAGATGCACTTCGGTAAATTAGGGAACTTGCGCTCCCGGGTGCGGTTTAGCGAAAAGAGGAGGCGTGTTCAAGCGCAAACTGGTTCCCTGGTGCTATTTTGCAGTTTCAGAAAACATTTCCGCCACAGACCGGGAAAAACCTTGTCTAAAGTCATTATTCAGAGGCTATTTTAAGGGCGCATGCTTGGCCATAATGTAGCGTGTGCACAACGCACATACACTGCTTCTCTCATCTACACAGACGCAGCAGTTCACATTTTTGCAAACCGTACATAATTAGGAAAAATATTCCACATGAGGGAAATCATTGTGATGTCCATGAAGATAGGCATAAATCTAGCTTACACATTTACCAAAATTATTATACGCCTGTTTAACCAAAGCTAATTTGGGTGTGTTTCTCCCATCCCCATACAATGTCACTTCTCTGTGTTTTACGGCCCTGACGAGAACGTCGGTCTCCTCGGCTGTGAACCGCGCCTGGCAAATCCGCCGTTATAATAGCAATCCGCCATGGAACAAGCGCGCCTGCTCTTAAAGGGAATGTGAGATGTCGCTCTAATTGGTTTATTTCACGTTACGCCCAAACCACACCTATGAGTAATGTAGCTACTTCAGGCCAACCCATTTTAGATTTGCGTCAGCCGCAAGAGTCATTTATCCCGCCGGTATAATAGCAACAGCGCCCGAGATCCGCCCACAAAGTTACTTGCGTTTCGCGTTTGATACTTGCGTTTCAGATCGTTAAAACAGGACCCTACATCTGGATTGGATTCAGAACAATGATCAAAACATAGATTGAGATCGAGTCCATCTACAGCCCTAATGCTTGCACAGTCCGATAGCTTGTCTTGGGTCGACATTTCATTCGGTAACATTAGGCAGTTTTGATTTATATGCTTTTTAATGTTGATGATCACATTATGTTACATATGCATCTGCTTACATGTGATATCGCTTTTTTCTGCTTCTTCTTCGCCTGTGTTTTGATCAGGAGATTCAGTACTCTTTCAGAAGTAATAGCGCCCCCTACCATATAACAGTGAAACCACGGAAAGTCAGAAAATTCCTTCAATGGCGGGGAAAGAGTTAATAATAGCCATAAATTATAAAATACTATCTGGAGTGGGTCACTAAGTGTTATTACAGGCTTCATCATCATGATATCTAATTTATATGATGAGGTGTGTCACATTTACATTCAAATGCTAATTAATCTACACAGAATTGAAACTAAAAACTTTTAAATGTAGCTACAAACTAGCTCATCTAATTTCAGTCAGATTTACTGAATAGCAAATGCTATTTGACTGCATGTCACTGTTGCCTGAATCACAGCTGTATTTTGTCAAACAGTTTGATGTCACTTTAGAAAAGCCTGAATTGATAAAGGGTGCGTTGTTAAATGTGTTTATAGCACGTGTTGTTTAACAGCTTCATGCTGCTCACATGGGCAGTGTGAATCCTGTGATCCATGAGATAAGTGTGTGCGGTGGATTCAGCATGTGCAAAATAGGCCTTATCATTCATATGAATGCATTCTACACCACAATTTGACAGGATCCTCATAAAATGTGTGAACCCGTGTATTATTAAAAAAAGTTTAGGCCTACAGTATATATGATCTGAAACACACTGACAGTGGAATGTAGCCATGCAAGAACGCATCCCGAGCATCACAGTTGTTTATTTTCCCACAATCGCCTTCAAGTTGTTATAGCATTCTGCAAAATACCCTAACATGTTGCTTCATGTCGTGTGCGTAATGTCATTGGTATAGCCACGAATGCATGGCATTTCATCTGTGTATGGAGTCGGTTGAAGCACACGCCTTGAGGGATTTGATCCCCGCATTGTTAAGTGAGTACAATGTGAGTTCTGCGCCGTCCGCCTGTCAGTGTGATTGGAATGACTTTACAGAGGGGAAAGAACAGAATGACACTGATATTCACAAAATTCATTTGCATATTATAAGTCTTTGATAACAGAACCCGCATTTCCCCTGCAGGTGTAAGACGAACGAGCCAAACTTTAAATGAATTGGCTGATGATACGGAGGACTTCGGCGGAAACAGCAGGAAAAGTATTCCACATTTTTACAAATTCCAGGTCTAGCGGATGTCAACATTAGTTCCGCATTTGGCAGAAGCAGTTTTTTTTTTTCTCTCCCTTTTTTTATGCAGAAGGAGGGCGGTCAGTGCACAGGGGCCAGGAGCATTCCTGGAGCGGACATGAATTAAGTGACTTGCTTAAGGGAGAAGCAGGCGTCGTGAGAGGAATTGCCTCAAGCAGGATTTGCATTCCCTTGGCATTCCCAATTAAACTGCAGTTCTTAAGCCATACACGCCAGGCAGATGGTTGTTACTTTTGTAACATCAGATATAATGTCTGATATATCCTTCTAAAATACAGATACAAATGACAATTATTAGCTTGAAAATATATGCCAACAAGTTAATCGAAACAGGCTGCAGCAAATGGCACAGCATAGCCTGGAAGAATATTAATAACATTTCACACTACCTTTATTATGAATGACCATTATCTTTACTCTGCGGGGACAGTTATGGTATAGGCTACTATATTTTAGCTTTTTTAATAACCACAGTGAATCATCAAAACCTCACCAACACAAGCAGCACAGATATTGTGGGTGGTTTATGTTACCACAATGAAAGACAAAGGTCTATATATTTGCTAGGAAAACAAAGATTTTGCCAAGTACATTTGCATTTCCTGAAGGAAATGGCAAGGCAAGGCAGCAAATAAAAAGTGTTGAAGATCCTGGCTTGGAATCTTTGTACATAAAATGTTGCATGAAATTGTCTTGTTTTCTGTTGGCTGCAAGACTGTTATACATTTTAAACAAAAGCTGTCTAAAAGTCATGCTTATTTCTACATCTTACCCACGAAATAGAATTTCTGAGCAACCACCAAGAAAAGAATATCGATCAGAGATATCAGTTCAGTGCTGCTTTATGTACTTTTGAGAATATAAGAACAAACTGGTCTTCAAAAAATAACCCCCCACGGTGGTAGCCTACTATTAAATGCATGATATGAAGGAATTTTAAAGAACATGACTGCTCTCTGACATAGCAGTTCCTTTTGATGTATAGCATAAAGTATAATTTACACTTGTACAGTTATACCTGAAAAACAAGATAAATATTGGGCAAAAGGTAAAGATCATGGAGTACTGTGATCAAACTGAAAGCTTTGATGTTATTAGTATTGACTGGGTTTGGATTACACTAAGCCTCTATGGGGCTGCTGTACTGTATGTGTTGAATGATGCAGTATTCCAGAGTAAACCTGGACAGGTTGGGTTCTGTAGGAGAAAATGTATCCATAATGCCTTCATAGCAATATGAACCAGATTGAACTGGATAAATATTCTGAATGTTCTGATCCAATCTGACTTCTGACCTGTAATGTTGCCTGAATCATACACTGTTCGCTCGTTGGCCAGAGGAGAACTGGCCCCGAATGAGCCTGGTTTCTCCCAAGGTTTTTTTCTCTCCATTCTGTCACCTGATGGAGTTTTGGTTCCTTGCCACTGTTGCCTTGGCTTTTGACTTGCTTAGTTGGGGACATTTTATATTCAACAATATTATTGATCTGCCTTACTTCAAGTGGAAGATGACACAATTTTCTTCTAGAAACAAACTTTGTTGTATTATGTTCATGTTATCACTGTGAAGCTGCTTTGATACAATCTGTATTGTAAAAAGCACTATACAATAAAGATGACTTGACTTGACAATATTGCATCCCCTTTAGTGAACAGACAATGTTTTTTTTTTTTTTTTCTGTTCTTTTTTTTATATTAGTGTATCATAGTCTGGGTGAAGCAATAACTATACAATGAGAGTGGTTGTCTCCCATCTGTGAAATCCCGATTATTTAGGGAAGCTGCAGTAAACCACCACACACACACTCAGCAATTCGCTCCCTTGAGATCTTTTTGTCACTTACCTCTCAGGATGCTCGACATCAATAAACATGTCTCTTTCACTCAGCACACTGTCGCTTGTATTTGCAAGCCAAGCCCTTCTACAACTGTGAAGCGGTGGGATCCATCACAAAAATATGAGTCACCCCCTCCACCTCCGTTCCATAGTCCTGACACCAACAAAACAGCTTCAAAATCTCATTTCAAACACCAACTTTTGAACTCTATCGTGCTTTGTCTTGGCAAACTGGAGTCTAGCATGCAGTATACACTAGTGTAGCATGACTTAACTTTATCACTGTTTGCCTTTGTGCTAAACACCACATATCAACATCTCTTATCTTAAACAAAACATGTTTTATACTGCAGGTCTGTGTAGACTCAGTAACCACGTTGGTTTGTTTGGCCAGAGGAGAACTGGCCCTCCGACTGAGTCTGGTTGCTCCCAAGTTTTTTTCCCCAAGCTCTCACTGATGGAGTTTGGGTTCCTTGCCACTGTCGCCTCTGGCTTGCTTAGTTGAGGACACTTAAAGCACCTCTGTAGAAAATAGTGATGTCTCAACCAATAGTGTCAGTACAGTAAAATCATTATTGTTGAATATTAAGGATGAATGAAACTAATTGCATTTTTGATGATCTTTGCAGTTATCAACACTGAACTGACCTCAGCTAAACAATGATACTAATTTTCTTTAAAGCTGCCTTGAAACAATCTGTATTGTATAAAGTGCTATATAAATAAAGGTGACTTGACTTGACTTACAAGAATAGGTTATCCAAAAATGTAATTACGTCACTGTTTATATGACACATGCAATATATTCCAAGTCTTTGTATGGTAGCATATAAATCTAAGTTGTGTCGTGACCATGCACAGTGTGGCAGTTTGATTATGCAGACTGGAGAAATAATCCTTTTAGAGGACTTTTTTGTATTTTATATAGTTTTTATTTTATTTTTTTTATTTTATTTTCTACAGGTGTGGATAAGACTTTCTTTAATATCAGGTATTCAGATCTAATTTATTTATTTATTCAGGTAAAAAGTTTTATATCAGGGATGCTGAACCAGAGTTTTTAGAAACGGGTTTTTATTTTGTATTTTTAGTTTTTTAATCTATTTTTGTAAAATTAGTAAAAAAAAATGTTTTTATTTTTATTTATTTTTTTACAAAAATTACTTTGTAAAACAAAATCTACTTTGCATAAATTCATTTGTTTTTAAGTTGTCTTGAGTCAACAATTAGTAATGGAGTATTGAATCATTTTGCAGAGCTCAAGCATATTCATTTTACTTTTGCAACTGTGCAAATCTCTAGATCTTTTGTATGCATGAGGTAAACTTCTGCTTTAATAAGTCTGCCCTCATTCTGTAGGTAATTGGCTTTGATTTAACATTTCCTACATTAATAATAGCTGTCACACTTTGGTGCAGATACACAGTAACTCGCTCCATTCATGCACAGCTAATTAGTACCAAGATCAATCACAGGATAATAGAGTAGATGTCTTTGAATATAAATATACAGAATACATAACATGCTTACATTTGCGACAGGTTGGACGGACAGACATAAACAGATCAGAGAATGAAAGAAACTGCATCAATTAAGCTTGCACACCTTGCACTAATGTGCTTTCCTCTGAGGAAACCTCTAAAGTGGAGTTGATGGCCTGACCAACGCTGCCAGGTGCTGTGAATCAATTATGACCACACGTTTAGCCTCAAGACGCTAATGTGAGAAACCTTTCCTTTTAGAAAGGAGATGGAGAACAAATGGCCCCTTTCAATTTTTGCTTTTAATACGTAAAATAATTGTGCCTGCTGAGGAGTTTTCTCTTTAACCATAATTGCTTTTTCGCTGTTATAGTTGAATGTAATGGTAAGACATAAGTGTAGACAAAGCTTGAAGCTGTAATTGTAACCCAATGGACCACACTTTCCCCCAGTTGATGTGGCAAATGTAGAGTATACCTGCAGATTTATGCATTATGAAGTAGAACAGGCAAGTGACATTTGGAAGTGTATGTCTTGGGTCTTGACTGCTGTATGTCATTATAGTTGCATGAAATGTATTTAGCAAAATGTTGTAAATGTTTAAATAGATAGATGAACTTTATAATCTAATTGGACAACCCTTGTTTGAAAGCAATGTTAATTACCCAATGTGATCACGTCAGTTGAATTAAACACTACCGTTCTGTTTTCTATTTGAATATATGTTATATATATTTCTGTGATCAAAGCTGAATTTTCAGCATCATTACTCCAGTCTTCAGTGTCACATGATCCTTCAGAAATAATTGTTATATGAGGATTTGCTGCTCAGAAAGCACATCTGGTTGTTATCAATGTTGAAAACAGTTGTGTTGCTTAGCTCAGGATACTCTGATGGATAGAAAGTTCAAAAGAACAACATTTATTGAAAATACAAATCTCTTTGCCGTAATGTTTTTGATCAATATAAATAAAAGTATTAAAAAACTCTTACTGACCCCAAACTTATGAACAGCACTGGATATTAATGTGCAAAAGCTTTGTTTATGAAAAGATCATTGATTGACACTGTACATCCTCACATCAAAAGGGAAATACAGTTTAATTCACTGTACATTAGTTTTCAGGTACAGTATCCCTCAGTAAATATACAGTATATACAATTAAACTAACTTTAACTGACTTGCTCAGTATGATTCTTTTCAAATTGTTGTTTTTCCTAGACATAAATTGACTTGAAAGACAGAACAGACCATAGAAAAAGATGCTAATCCACTGCCATGCCTCTGAGAATGCAATGCATACTGAAATTGTTCGTACTTGCAGAAGCATTTGCATTCACATACTTGCTTAGGACTGATTCATTATTTGGGGGTGCATTTTTATCCTGATTATTTACTTCAGCATGTTATGTCGTATTGCTGTTGCTATCATCTCTTAAAAGCAATAAGCCTCTCGAGTTTGGGTTTGAATTTTCACCCCTCAACCATGGTAAAATGGCTGTAACGGATGGCCTCTCTTGGCCGTATTGCTTTAATATGTTCCCATGTTGAACAGTGAAATTAATGCGTAAATACACAGTATCCCTGAGGTTCTCCCCGATTGGAGCAGAACTTGCGGTATCAATTAGACGGTGAATTACATTGGCACCAGGTTGCATCAGCCATCATCCCACTGGCTCGTCTTTGCTTCGTCTGACAGGCTTGACATTGATATTCACGACGAGCCGTGGTCACTCAGATCCTGGCTGGGGAATTAATGCAAAAAGTTGCAGAAATGTGCCCTTGTCAAACTTTGGCATCAAAGTGCCCTTGAAGTGGTACATCATACAAAGATCTTTGTGTCAACAGAGGTTAACAAAGCCTTGTGCGCACACACAGAAAGATCCAGCTACCACTGTCTTGCCTCGTAAATGTTTATCCCCCATGTAGAAGCACCAGCGTCCAAAACTGACCCCTGTCAAAGAGTTCAGGTCATCTCAGCGTGGCTTTTTGCATGTCATGCAACACTTTTTGTCGCCTATAGCACCTGGAGTTCTTTGAAAAAGGTCACCGAAAGCCTGAATGACATGCATAATTCATTCAATAACTTTCTTTCCAAATTCACTGCCCTAATAAATATCCAACAATCATTTGCAGTTCGGTCTATTAGCCAGTGCTCATCCTCGGCTGTCTTGGACCAGCATCAGATTTTCAAGCCTCAATGACTCATTGATTTTGAATTACAGGGCATGTTCATTGTCTGGGTGAAGCAATGATCTGATAAGACTGATCCACTTACATCACCCAGCTGACATCAAGACGAGCCTTTTGAATTTTTCAAAGTGAATATCTCATGAATAGGGCGCTCTGTTCACAGGAAATGCCATCATGGCACCAAAAAGATCTTAGACGTGGTTACCAAAAATGTGACATGATGCTGTCAGTGTTTACTGTAGTTTTCCAATTGGACTGGTCACCACATCAATTGAAGGATGAAAATAGGATGCAAGTAATGAGATAAAAATGTGCTGTGAAAAGTAGTGTCGTCCTTTGTTTTGGGGGGTGAACAAGACTTCAATTCAGAATCACCTGCTTTCATCTGTTTAGCTTTCATTCATTTAGAAATTCTACAGTTTAAACTGTATTTATTATTATTATTATTATTAATTAGGTCATATTAAATATACACACTAGCGTTCAAAAGTTTGGATTCTGTAAGATTTGTTAATGTTTTTGAAAAAAGTTTTTTATACTCACCAAGGCTGCATCTATTTGATAAGAACTCCATTAATATTGTGAAACATTATTACAATTTAAAATGACTACTTTCTATTGTAACATATTTTAAAATGTAATTTTGTTCCTGTGATGCAAAATATCTAAAATAAAAATATTAATAAAACAGAAATATATATGTTCAATGTTAAAACATTAACATGTATTGTTTTTAATACTAAATGTTTTTAATATTAATATATTTAAAATTCCAAATCCAAAGATGAAGTTTTGACCAACTAATCCAAAATTATTCTGAATTTTCTGAAGAAAACAAGTTATGTTAGCCTGTGCAAAAAGTGGCCTTGATGATGCTACACGTACAGTAGGGTGTTGTGGTCGGTGGTTTCCAGGGTGTTGACAGGGTGGTTGCTTAAGAGTTCAGAGTTGTTGTTAGTGTGTTGCTAGGGCATTCTATGTGAGTCTGGTCAGAAACTATGATTTGCTGGTTTCCAGATATTACTCTGAGATATATCCCTCCTTCAAGTAAGTCTATGGGATTTTTGAAAATGTTTTCACCAATATTTTGATTTAATTGTTGTGGAGTTTAATGGTTAGTTAAACCTCTGCTGTGAATTAACATTTTGCCAGTAACCAAAAATAATGATTATTAGATTTTTACATTTTCCAAAGAGGCCACAATTACGCCGCATGAGGGTTTTCTGGTTGGATGTTTGGGTTTTCTGAGTGGTTAAACAATCCTCCCACCAGCCTCTGTGATGGCCTTTGTGGTCTAAAATCACACTTCAATGCAAGTCTAGGCGATTCCTGGCCAGTTTATTTGTCCACCAAGCCAAAAGTTTAAGGAAAGTAATTGCACACATCTGTAGCACAAATAGTGTAGGGCAAATTACATGTCCCTAACCCCAATTATGAGCAATAGTAATAGAGACGCTTGTCATAGCAAGCCCCACTTATTAAACATCACTTAATGTGCATCTACCCATTAGTAAATTAGCATATTGTGTTACAGTATGATTATGCAAACACATCACATGCTGCTCAAATAACTCTCTGGAGCTCTGGATTGGAGCCAGTGTTTCTCGGCTGCGTGGTACCACCACATCTTGCCTGAGACTTAAATACTATCAAAAAACAAGCTAAAATACTGTTTTCAGAAAAGGATCCAGAGCAGCCCAACAGCCTGGTTTGTGTGCCTTCTTGATGCCCCAGGCTTGAACTCTTGTTTTCTGATTGTTTAAGGTTTAGCAAGGGTCTGTGGACCATCAGCACTCCATAGCTGCCAAGTTTGGTCTGTTTTTAGTTTCAGACTTTAGCTCTGAGTTACGGTCCGCACTGGCTCAGAATATATATGATCAGTAAGCACCATAAAGGAGAAAGGGTCTGGAAGTCATCCAGATGCAATGAGCTTTTTGGGCGAGCGTAAGCATCTGATACTAATTTTAGAGCCGGTTTGTGTACAGTGCTGCATGAGGTTTAACTGCATGGGTGACTGGGAAACATTCACAAGATGCTATAAACACAAAGCATGTATGTATTACACCAAAGGTAACCAATTCCGGTTGAAACAGCGCCTCATTAAACTGAATAATACGCTGAGCTGGAGGGTTTATGCTGTTTGAAGTTGTTTCATTTGCATTTGCAATGACTTTATTTGGGACCACTGAAGGTGTGTAGCTCCTATTATGTCTGTTGATTTTATTATTATTATTATTATAACAGTCAATAAAACAGTAGGAACGTTTTTATCCACTGTTGGGGAACAGTCCCTCTCAAGTTCTGTAGTGCCACAAACTGATGAAATATCCCTTTTATATGCTAATAACTCTTGGCCTTGATACTTTCCATTGGTAATACTCAAGAAACCAACGTCCAAATCCCAACTAATTTGCTGATAGTACTTTTACGTTTGGCCATACGTATAACTTGCAGTTTTGTTTTTTCCCAAATTTAATATAGCCTATATGTTTAAAAATCTCTATATTCATAGCGCTAGTGATCTTTTTATTTCATTTTATCAGTTACCTTTTTTTTTATTCTCACCAAATCAATTGCAGATAATTGCTTTTGTTTTATATATTTCTCAGCTATGCCATGTTATCAGTGAACCTTTCCGCTTTTGTAAATGTAGACATGCATTTCTGAATATATTGTACAGTTTAACTTCAAATAATACACAATTAATCATTATTGCTAGTTCAGTTCAGGTATAAATCTTTTTTTTTGTGACAAAAAAATCGTGACATCTTTGTTATTTATGTCACCAGAACTACTAGAATGACTTCTCAGCAGCTGGACACACCACACAAAATCCAGCAGTAGTCTAATGATTCCCTATTGTCTTCATTGTAAACTTGTTATTTTGAGGAACACAAGTGATGCAACAGTATGCATATAAAACTGGGCTATTTTAAACCCATCAGTCCATGCTCATCTATGTAGTCTTTGCACACAGTCCTTTGGAAATGTCTGTGTGTTTATAGGAAACTAGGGAGCGTAATCTGTGACAGCTAGCTTCAGGTTTGGAAAGATCTTGTAAGTCTAAAAATAAACAGAAGACCTTGTCCCATATCCATGGAAGCTTGTGGGATAAGTGGGCTGGTGTCAGTGGCGTGTTTAAAGCAGGAGACTGGATTCCTCCCTCATTTATCAATGTAAAACTCACTCGTGGCTTGTGTTTATCCATTCAGAACTGAAGCAACACTTGAGATGGAAGTAAGTCCGCTTGCTTCTGGAACCATCTGCTCAAAAACAAACTTGAAAACTTAAAAAGACACGGAAAGAGGACACAAACATGGCCTTAAACATCTTAATGCCATTCCCTCGAACAAAGGACATAGAGTTCATTCATCTTGGTGAAAAGACAGAACTGGTACATTCAAATTAAATGTGCATTTTTCTACAAAAATGTTATTATTTTTGCCTATAATTTATTTGGCCAATTTTGTAGATTTTCTATTCTAACATTTTTAAAATGCTAAACATACAGATTTGTTCAAGATGGGAAATTATGGACACAACTGTTTATTAAAACGAATAATATGATGTATTCAACAGAGAGGGGCTGCAAATATAATTGTGCCTTTACTTGGAAAGTAATTTACAGCTTAAGATCAATTTTTAATAGCGTAAGATTGATCCCTCAAAGAGAGGACATGTTATTTAAATTCATCTTGATGAAAAGACATAACTGGTACATTAAAAATTGAACATGCACTTAACTCACTGTTATTCTCTGTTGAGACAAAGTCACGACAGTTTTTTTTTTTTTTTTCATATCGAGGGATTTATTCTGTAAATGTGTTTCCATCGTAGTTTATGTGCATATCGGATAAAAAAAATGTATCTGCCTCAATTTTTATACGATTTTTAGAATATACGGGCATCTTGCCATTTTCATCTAGCGTTTTGTTTGTAGGCAATATCCCAAATGTGCATAAAAAAGGTGGCTGGAAACATAGCTAATGTAAGACTGTATCCAGCCTTTGAGACGACAAAAAAAGTCCTATTCTGTGGGTGACTATTGCCTCTGTATTTCTATCTGAGTAGCAGAAGTAGGTTTCACAGCTGTCTGGATCTGCTGAAAAGTCTTCAGTAGATTTCCCACCTCGACTCCAACACACATCACCCAAAGGTGCTCCCTACTGCGACAGTAAAGTCATTTATCCTCCGTTTGAAAACTACTGCACAAAAAAAGTGTTGCTTAAAGGCTTGGTTTTATTTTATTCGTTTGACACTTTCGGTTTGAGTCTAATACCATGAGAAGCTTACTTTTTTCCATCCTTTATCACTTGGTTATGCTCCTTTTATCAGCACTGAACCAGTATATAGCAGCCTGATAACTCTTCCAGGTCTTTCCAGCAGTGACTAATTATGGCTTGTTTTGTACCACATACTGTGTTTTTTTGTTGTTTTTTTATAGTGTTAGCATGTATGTTGTTTGTGGTATTGTCACATTGTGTGCGCAGCGCACAGTAACACGTCTTTTCCCTAAACTCTGTCAAAATGATATCGATTTTTCCCTGTGTCTATAGAAATGTTGTACAAGAATGCTGTGATCACAATTACCTCTGTTTTTTGTGCCATTTGCTTTGTGCCATAGAATGTTTTCTTCCACTAGAGCGAGAGAGTATAAATCAAAGTATTGTAGGGTTTTAAAGTACTCACCTGCAACAAACCATTTAAATTCCACCCCAGGGGCTAAATGTTATTGACTTCAATTAACTCTCGAGATTGGGACTGTGAAAAATCAAGCTGTGATGCCACAACTCGCAAGAGTGAGCTATTCCAGCGCCTCGGAAAATATCTGCTGACCTGGCTGCCTTTTCCATTCCTCTTTAGATTTTATTGGGTGATTCAGCTATTTACATAATTAAATATAATTGTTTCTCTGGGCCTAATGGTGCGCTCCATCACACTGTTTATGGATCGAATGTGATTGGAGAGTTATAAAAGCTCTTAAACCTCCACGAGCGTATACAGTATAGCGTTGTGCCTATGGATATAATAATAGCACTGCGGGGGCTAAAGTGCATCTCATGCATAATTCATTTTGTTTTATATGTCATCTGTTCACTATCAAGGCTTTTTAAACAATTTCAAATTATAAATATATTATTTATATTAGTTTATTGAATAATTAGTATAAACGGACATCATCACAAGTGGTTATAAAAATTACACAAATCAACACAATATAACATTTTGTCATCATAAAAAATGAAAGATTCCTTACAACGGGCTCATGGATGATAGTTTTCAAAGCCTTTGTTTTCAAAGGTTTTGACTCTTTCTTAAATGAAACGGGACTTTACATCAGAATTGGGATTAAAGTGAATGTTTCTGGCTTTGTGAAGAGAAAATTTACCCAGAAGACAAAGTAACTATTATCTAGATTAACATTTATAGAATGGATATTGGACACAAAATATATAAATTGTGTAATTTGTGTCTATGGGCAGTTTGTTTAGCTCGAGTGCACTGTTAGAAAAATAGTCTTTCTTTACAAAGTGACATCACCAACTACTTGTCTGACATGCATAATACAGCATTATTAGTTGTTTTCGCGGAAGCGTTTTGATAATGTCATCTGCACAAAGAAAACAAAAAAAACTTTTCTGTTTTTAGCACCTTGTTGTTGTCTAACTGTACCCAAATACTTCATGCTCCAAGTCTTCTGAAGTCTTGTGTGTAGAACAAAAAATTTAGTTGCTATTTACTGAAAATCTTTTAACTATTTGTCATCATTAATGAAGTCAAATAAGATTACGCCCCATCTATGTTATTATCATTACAAGAAAATAGCAGCATATGGGATTGGAACGGCGAGTAGAAAGGGTGAGTAGAAAGGACAGAATTTCTATTTTTGAGTGAACTTTAATTAGTTTTCTTTCACTTTGATTTCTCTAGTCTTCCAACACGGTCTCACCCCTATTCGTCACATACTGCCGTTTGGTCATTTCCCCCTCACGTCCAAAAGCCGACGTTGAGGGTACCCCCTATTCGTCGCTTGACAACGGAGAGGGTCGTCCGATAGATTTGAGTGCAAATCCCTCATCTTTGAATTCTGACGAAATGGGGTTACACATCCAGTGGTTTGCCTGCGCTGGAAAGAATGGTTTTAGGCGACTGATTTTATGCTGCAAATGTGTATTTTGCAGTAGCGTGCAGCGCATATTGTTACAATCATTCATTGGTGCGGTGAGCATACATTTTCGTGGTCAGAAACCCTTGTCTGAATGGGTATCACGACCTTTTCTTTTCTCTGTTTTATATCATTTTGGGCTACTTTAAAATTACATAATTACAGGACTTTATATTTGCTGTGTGCTTAACACATGCCTTAATTTAGGTGGGATATTTTATAATTTTAGATCACATAGTTTGATCATTTCCCCCTCACGTCCATATGCCGACGTTGAGGGTACCCCCTATTCGTCGCTTGACAACGGAGAGGGTCGTCCGATAGATTTGAGTGCAAATCCCTCATCTTTGAATTCTGACGAAATGGGGTTACACATCCAGTGGTTTGCCTGCGCTGGAAAGAATGGGTTTAGGCGACTGATTTTATGCTGCAAATGTGTATTTTGCAGTAGCGTGCAGCGCATATTGTTACAATCATTCATTGGTGCGGTGAGCATACATTTTCGTGAGGCAGAAACCCTTGTCTGAATGGGTATCACGACCTTTTCCTTTCTCTTTTTTTATATCATTTTGGGCTACATTAAAATTACATATTTACAGGACTTTATATTTGCTGTATGCTTAACACATGCCTTAATTTAGATGGGATATTTTATAATTTTAGATCACATAGTTTGATCATTTCCCCCTCACGTCCAAATGCCGACGTTGAGGGTACCCCCTATTCGTCGCTTGACAACGGAGAGGGTCGTCCGATATTTGAATGCAAATCCCTTATCTTTGGATTTTGACGAAATGGGGGTTATCCATCCAGCTGGAAAGTATGGTTTCAGGTGATTAATTATGCTGAAAATGTGTATTTCACAGTAGCGTGTGGCGCATAGGCTACTGTACAATAATTGGCGCGGTGACCATACATTTTCGTGGGGCAGAAATCCTTGACTAAATCGGTATCACGACTTTTTCTATCTCTCTATCCTTTTTATTTATTTATTTTTTTAAATATAATTTTAGGCTACATTAAAACGACATAATTGCAGGACTGCATATTTGCTGTAGGCTTAAAACATGCCTTAATTTAGGTGGGATTTTGCCGATGGTATTTCAATTTGCAATTGCTTATACTATAGTGATCCTATAGCCTACAACTTTGCTTTTTATGCGACAAAAAAAAAACAAAAAAAAAAAAAAACTTAGACGTCACTGTGTGCGACCATCGCAGAAACCATTGCCCAGCGCGATTCCACCACGGTAAGTCGCTTACAATAGTCTCATAAGAAAGAGAAATAAATACAACAGTCTCATAAGAAAGAGAAATGAATAAGCATTTACACGGCCAAAATTTATAAAATTACGAGTTTATAGGCTAGCCTATATGCCTACAACATGTTTTTTTTTATAAACTCGTAATTGTATTAATATTACATATAATATATAATATGATGAGTTCAGATGCAAAAGCCTTTAAGTGCCATCTGAAATTTTCTTCTAGAATTCTAGAATTTTCTTATTTTTTATAAACTCGTAATTTTATTATATATATATATATATATATATATATATATATATATATGACGAGTTCAGATGCAAAAGCCTTTAAGTGCCATCTGAAATTGTTGTATTTATTTCTCTTTCTTATGAGACTATTGTAAGCGACTTACCGTGGTGGAATCGCGCTGGGCAATGGTTTCTGCGATGGTCGCACACAGTGACGTGTTGCACAAAATTGCGCCAAAATATCAATCATAATTAAAAAGCACAGTCTTAATATTTTTTTATAATATTTTTTTAATATAATTTTAAAGGGGTCAGCATAAATGTCTAAGTGAAGGAAACACGGGTATATTACATTTAAACACACAACTTCCCAGAATGCATCCATCACTTTGCCAAAGGATATGTCCATATTAAGCAATAAAAACATTTCTGCAGTAGGCTGTTTAATTTATTACAACATCATAATCAGTAATGAGAAGAAAGTTCTATAAAAGTAGGCTAAGGTTTTTTTTTTTTTTTTTTTTTTTTTTTTTTTTTTTTTGTCGCATAAAAAGCAAAGTTGTAGGCTATAGGATCACTATAGTATAAGCAATTGCAAATTGAAATACCATCGGCAAAATCCCACCTAAATTAAGGCATGTTTTAAGCCTACAGCAAATATGCAGTCCTGCAATTATGTCGTTTTAATGTAGCCTAAAATTATATTTAAAAAAATAAATAAATAAAAAGGATAGAGAGATAGAAAAAGTCGTGATACCGATTTAGTCAAGGATTTCTGCCCCACGAAAATGTATGGTCACCGCGCCAATTATTGTACAGTAGCCTATGCGCCACACGCTACTGTGAAATACACATTTTCAGCATAATTAATCACCTGAAACCATACTTTCCAGCTGGATGGATAACCCCCATTTCGTCAAAATCCAAAGATGAGGGATTTGCATTCAAATATCGGACGACCCTCTCCGTTGTCAAGCGACGAATAGGGGGTACCCTCAACGTCGGCATTTGGACGTGAGGGGGAAATGATCAAACTATGTGATCTAAAATTATAAAATATCCCACCTAAATTAAGGCATGTGTTAAGCATACAGCAAATATAAAGTCCTGTAAATATGTAATTTTAATGTAGCCCAAAATGATATAAAAAAAGAGAAAGGAAAAGGTCGTGATACCCATTCAGACAAGGGTTTCTGCCTCACGAAAATGTATGCTCACCGCACCAATGAATGATTGTAACAATATGCGCTGCACGCTACTGCAAAATACACATTTGCAGCATAAAATCAGTCGCCTAAACCCATTCTTTCCAGCGCAGGCAAACCACTGGATGTGTAACCCCATTTCGTCAGAATTCAAAGATGAGGGATTTGCACTCAAATCTATCGGACGACCCTCTCCGTTGTCAAGCGACGAATAGGGGGTACCCTCAACGTCGGCATATGGACGTGAGGGGGAAATGATCAAACTATGTGATCTAAAATTATAAAATATCCCACCTAAATTAAGGCATGTGTTAAGCATACAGCAAATATAAAGTCCTGTAATTATGTAATTTTAAAGTAGCCCAAAATGATATAAAACAGAGAAAAGAAAAGGTCGTGATACCCATTCAGACAAGGGTTTCTGACCACGAAAATGTATGCTCACCGCACCAATGAATGATTGTAACAATATGCGCTGCACGCTACTGCAAAATACACATTTGCAGCATAAAATCAGTTGCCTAAAACCATTCTTTCCAGCGCAGGCAAACCACTGGATGTGTAACCCCATTTCGTCAGAATTCAAAGATGAGGGATTTGCACTCAAATCTATCGGACGACCCTCTCCGTTGTCAAGCGACGAATAGGGGGTACCCTCAACGTCGGCTTTTGGACGTGAGGGGGAAATGACCAAACGGCAGTATGTGACGAATAGGGGTGAGACCGTGTTGAGTCTTCATTTAGCACCAGATTCAGAGACCAATCTGTTTAAATATACTCATATGTAACACTGACAATTTGATGTTAAACACAGATATGAGGGTGCAGGTGAATGTGTCCTAACTTTTTCCAAAAGTGAATCCCAGATGCCCTCATCCTTATTTAGGAAGGCAATAATGGCACGTCTTTTCTCATCAAGCCACACGGCTGAGCTAGTGTTAATATTGTATGATAGTGTTCTTATCTGTCTTCGTCTTGAGGCATAAATGGGGCTGGACTCTGTGTACAGCTCAGGGGGAACCACAAGAATAAACATCTGACATGTTTACATCCGTCTTCCACTGAACCTCTTTGTTCTTGTTCACTTTCAAATGGCTGAACTGGTTGTGGGTTAAAAAATAAAATAAAAATACTAATAATCAGCAGCATGCTGTATATATTTTGGGTGATTCCAATTGTTTTTGTTTCTGACGCACTCCAGCTCTCTGGTGTTCATGTAAGGGATGTTCCTGCATCACCTTTTCAGAAAAAATGAATATTGAATCTAATTTTAGACCCACTATTGCACCGCTTCGAATAGTTTTATCCATGCATATTTGTATAAGCCTGTGCGTGTGCATAATGTTTATATTTATTGTAATACTGCAGTCAAATATTTTTGTGTAATGATTTTTAATTTGTGCAGTTGAGCATTGGTTCCGATTTCTTTTCTAAGGGGGTGTTAACACGACACCGTTTGCAACTAAAAACAGAAAACTTTGTATGCCTTTTGGCCATCCATGTACATGACAATAGCGTTGTGTGGTCCTGAAAATACAAACGTGCAAACGGATTCCTTTATAAACGGGTTCAAAGTGAAAGTTTTGAAAACTATACCGTTATCGTCTCTGTGTAAACTACAAAAATGTACATTTATGAAAATGGTGACGTCATGTGCATGCGTATTATGTGTCTAAACCAGTGTAGTGTTTCTTTACGAAGTGACATCGCCAACTAGTGTCTTGGCAGCAGGATACAGTGTATTTAGTAGTTTTCATGGATCTGGTGTGAAGGGGGATCGTTGAACTTTGTCATTTGTACATAAAATGCAAAGGAAAAACATTTCTGTTTTAGTACATCGTTGTTGTGTAAAAGCTGTTGTCATTCCATCTTTTTCTTCTCATTATAAAATAATTCAAACTCAAATCAATGTTTTCCTTCCATGTATTTATATATTTGACAATTAGCCTCATAATAAGCTGAAAAGTGTACAGTCGCAAAAAAAAAAAAAAAAAAAAAAAAAAAAAAAAAACCTTTAGGGTGATTCAAACCCTTCCATGCATGTGTTTTATTTTGTGTTAATGACCTGTCTGTACATATTCTCTTATTATCTTGCATTTGTATATGTACATGCAAATTGAATGAAACGAATAACATCATATTGGGTTGCCATCTTTTAGATCTTTCTGGAAGGCACAAAGCCCAGATGTTTAATCTAAAACTAATCTCGGTTTCGTACACATCTGCAGGCCAGGTTTGGAACCTCTCCTTTCCCTGCACTAAAGTGGTTTTAGTATTTGATTAATTATGGCAGAGATGCTTGAAAGGAGCAAAATTAACTCATGGTTTTGGTAACACTTTACGGTAAGGGTACATGAATTATCATGAATTCATGTATAAATTCATGCATGAAATATGCATTCATTCATGCATTAATATCTCATCAACGTTTTTCATTCATGACTTCATGGATGAACAACACCTTAATTAAAACATTAACTAAGATGAGTACATCATCATGAATTATGATTTATTACGCATGATCATGATGTTTTCTTTGTTCACACAAAAAAAATTGGTCTTTACCACCCATTGTGGATAAAGCTATGGTTATGGTACATGAATCATCATGAAGTCATGCATAAAAAAGTATTAATTCATGCATGCAAGACTACTCTTCGAATTATTAAAGGAATATACAAAAATCCACATTATCTAATGCATGTATACAGGCTAGAACAGTATATCAATTAATGTGAGAACTTTTTTTTTGAATTATGATCTGAGTTTCCAAGCATGTTCATGTCTTCTTTATAGCCTGCGGGTAAATGGACAGACCCCAAAATTGGCCAATCACAGCACATAACATACGAATTCTGTTGGCGTTCAAATACAGTAGTGACTTGGTGCTTTGAATGAATGCATATTTCATGCATGAATTTATACATAAATTCATGATAATTCATGTACCCTTACCGTAAAGTGTTACCATGGTACCATGCCAAAAAGTCTCTTTATCATAGCTGTAGCAAAGCAAAATATTGTAAAATATAAGATGATGAGCGGCAAGGATGAACAAAAAAATTTACATACAGTACACAAGAATATACAAGCAAGAGCATCAGCATTTCTTGGTCTTGTGAAGCATCACCAAACCAATATTACTCACGTTTTGAGCAGAAACTACTCAACCTTGGCATCAGTTTTCAAGCCTTCCCGCTTAGTCTCACTAATATTAACTGGGGTCCTAAAGCTCTTGCCTGATCATACGATATTCATCTGACCTTTTCTCTTTTGTAATGTCTCTCAGCCATCTCTCTTTCAACAGTCTTTCTTCAAATCTCCATTTTGCTCTCTCTCCCCCTCACTCTTCTCAAAGTGAAAACTTTAATTGAATTGTTTGTCATTTCAGTAGTAAAAACTATTAGTTAATCTATAGGAAGCAAAAAAGTACAAAATACAGAAAGGCAGAGCTTGATTAAGTCAAAGCTTAGGATGTGTACTTAGTGCATTTACTAATTGTTATGTTTCTTTTGTATTTGTGGTTGTACAATATAGTGGTCAACGTTTGTTGTATTTATTGTGCTTGTAAGTACATTGAATTGAAAAGAAACAAACTGAACTAAAAAAGTAACATGCCTTGAACACCATGGGGCTAGTTGTCACACTGACTGTGCAAATATACAGGTTTGTTTCTCATGCAATGGTTTTGTATGTTTCAAGCAGTAGTTTAATTAATAGTTGTAAATTAGAATAGATTTTGTAAATTCAATCATGCAAACTAAGGTGTAAGTTACCTTTAAAATCTATGCTGTGTTACTGTGTGTTTTATAATCGTTTTACTGCTCAAATGCTCCTGAAAAGCCATTGAATAGCCTACTGCAATCCAGGTTCCCATGGTGACAATTTAACTCATATTGTGTGTAAACATACCCTGCTATTGAGGCACCCAAAATATCTAAAGTCTTAAATGAACTATATATATAGAGAGAGAGAGGGAGGGAGGGGGAGAGAGAGAGAGAGAGAGAGAGAGAGAGAGAGAGAGAGAGAGAGAGAGAGAGAGAGAGAGAGAGAGAGAGAGAGAGAGAGAGAGAGAGAGAGAGAGAGAGAGAGAGAGAGAGAGAGAGAGAGAGAGAGAGATTTTTTATTTTTATTTTTTGTAGCTAAGACTTAATGGTTTTGTGTCTAAATAAACCCACCCTGAGAAATATTCACTGGAGTATAAAGTGTGACAACCTGCCCCAGTCCTATATAGTAAATGGCATTTATCCAGTGAACACCAACCAGCACAATATATTTACAGTGATTTCAGTTTGCATTCATTCTTTCTGACCAAAACAAAGATGTCATTACATCTCCATTGCAATAAAAAAAATCTTTTGTAATATTGTTCCTTTAAATGAATCGTAGTTTCATCCCCGAGTTCCTGCATTTTATGTTAAAATTCTGCCTTGCGGAATTCTGTCACTCAGGTGGGAATCTTACCTTTTCAATGAGGTGTGTAACATGCTTTTAAGCCTGTCTTGAGTTGGAAATGACCTTTTTTTATCTCGTTTTAGACGCTGATGCCGTTTTCCGTGACAAGTGGGCAACTTGAGCAGTTGACGTGAATGTCAGACGTGCGGTGTTGTTTGTTAAAATAGTGACAGCGTTTATATTGAAAGGCAATGAGCTTGGTGATGAGGAGGAACGCCGAGTGCTATCCGGGCGAGTGTTTCTGTCAGGAAGTGAAGGAAGACCACTGTCACGAAGCCCTGTGACAGGTAGAGAGGATCCCGCTGAAGGCCATTAAAAATATAGGCAGTGACAGCCCTCTAACACTTGAAGTCATTAGCAAGCACTGGCTAATGATAACTGGGTGTAAGTTAGCTGGCCATCACAACTGTGGCTCTGACACATTGAGAAAATGTTTGAAAAGAGAGAGTTTTGATGGTAAGAGAGAGAGAAAGAAGGAGTGCGATGGAGAGAGATAGTTAAATGAGGCTCTTGAGACGTGTAACATCTTGTGGTAAACTGATGGGTATGTACCTTATTCGATAAAGCTTAATGAAGAAGATTAGGCTGGATAGAAGTATTTACTCATGCCAAACCTTTATGACTTTCTCTCTTCCGTAAAACGCCAGAGGAGATATTTTGCAGGAATCTCCTGCCTGCTCTTTTCCATATAATAAAAGCTGATGGTTACTTTCAAGCTCCAAAACTGCTAAAAAACTCTTCATATGAGAAGCCCAGACTGAAATTTAAATGATATCTGGTAATCTTCCCCTCCGGCGTAACTCTCAAATCTCATTTGTTCAAGAGCACATTAAAATACGTTGTGTCACGACGCATCGCATGATGAAGCTTTCAAACGTTATTGTGGGCGTATAAATGTACTTTTACTACCTAAATTTGCCATATGTGTCGAGTATTACAAATGAAACAACACATAAAATGTGATAGTTTAACAAAATAACCCACAGAGGGTTATCACATTTTATTTAGCCTCCAAGACCAGGGGAAAACAAAAATAAATTATAAACTATAAATCAAGTCCTTTAGAATCGTCTTCCTTTTTATTATTATATTATATTATATTATATTATATTATATTATATTATATTATATTATATTATATTATATTATATTATATTAATTTGTGACAATCTCGTTATTATAACATAAAACATTGAAATATATATATAAATATACAGTATATATTAATTATATTAATTAGGCCTAAGCCTTTTTTTACATTGTGACATGTATCTTTAGTTGCATTGCTAATAACATTCAAATATATATCACAATATACTTTTTTTCACAATAAGCGTTTCTACATCATAGTGGCAGTTGTTGTACTGCCTTTAAGTATTTGAAATGCAAATTAATTAATTCATTAATTACAATTAAATAATGCAAAATAGCAAATATTGCAATACAGAAAATAAGACTTACAGATAAAGAATATTACAGTAATGACAATCATAATTCAGTATTTTCATAAATCTGAAAATACTGAACATTTTGAAATAGTGAGAATATAATAATTTCAGAGTAAAATGTCCTTAATTGTCCTGAAAATAATGTCACAATGCAAAGCATTCTTTGGGTACTGGTAGATTATATTTTCTTTATGCAATTTTCATTTTCTTTCTGAATTTTTATTTTTATTTTTTTATTTTTGGAGTAAAACGTAACCTCTACATTTCTTGACAGGTTTCGTGAGAATTACCCAGATAGTTCTGGCTCTGTAATGATTGGATCAGTCACATTTGAAGCAGGCAACGTGCACAGTTGGAAGTGTGCCAAGTCTAGATGTTTATAATATCAACTTAATTAACTATATTAACTGGCAGAAGAATTATTTTTATTAAGCTTAATGTAATTATTATTATTGAACCTGAACCATAAAGTTGTTGCCTTTTAATTATGTTTGCTGTTCCTTCTGCTCTGTAAAAGCGATAAAGCATCATGAGTCAGTGCAGTACAGATACCATTATCATGGTTAATTCCTTTGCTTTGCTTTGCATCATGCTAAACAGCACCCAAGAACTATAGTAATGAGAATGTGGAGACTACACTCGAAATAATAATCCAGTAAGCGGAAGTCTCCATTTAAACTCAAGACATGATGAAATACTTGAGTTCTAAGATGAAATTTTGCCACTCTACTGGTCAAAATTATTACAAACCAAAAAAAAGTCATTGCCCTACATCTGATGGCCTGGTGATAGTGTGACCTGCCATCAGGGGAAGATGATGACTCTTGGCAGATTGCGATACGGTTCACCAGAGTGCCATTTCAAACGCCAATCCATGAAACGGTAAGAATGACCTTTCAGATGGGAATCTCATATCTTGCTTATATCTGCGGCTTATCTACAGGCATCTGATGCTCATTTTTCAACTGTAGACGTCTAAATTTACAGCTACTTGCTTCATCACCCCCTTCCCGCCGTCAGTGGCCAGCAAATAAAGCAGCGCGTAGGCAACTTTAAGGGAGCCGAGGACTTGACACAGCAGCCAAATGAATCTGCAAGAGAGACATGAATTGTGACATTGACTGTCCACTTGGTTTTTAGAAGGGATATAGTTAGATTCGCATGAGGGACCTTACTACTGGAGCACGCACTCACATATACATACATATCAACCCATAAACCTTGCAAGCTTTTTTTCTATTTCACTGTATTCCAGTGCAGCCACGCCACAAATTTGACTTTTCCACATGACTGATCTCTCTAATAGCCGGCCGTTCGCTCCGACACATGAGTGCTAAAACCTTGTAATTTCCACATTGCTTGTTAGAACATTTTTCTATTTCATTTTTTTTTTTCAGATTATTTCTCTGTTCATCACGTTTTGGGCAACGTAATGGAGGAAGTAATAATGAAAAGTCAATGGGAAATTCTCTTTATTAACGCTCAGTCGAAACACTGTTGGTTCAATAATAATGTTAAAAATCACTCAGCGACAATTTGATTGTGTGCTTTTGAATCACAGATACATGTAAGCTACATGGCCGAGTCTCAGCCCGGGAGGTTTTCCCAGAAAAAAAAGAAAAAGAAAAAAACACCTTAGATATAGTCAGCAGTGCTTAGTTCTTGAGGGATAATGTCATTAGTGCCATTTGCTGAGGCAAGCATCACGATTACTCTCACGCCCACATAGGGTTAGGGTTTTTTCAAAGACATTGACCTTAAGTGTGTAACTTCCCTAACACTGTGCACTACAGACATGAGTGTCTCAAATCAAGTATCTTGTTGAGGAGAGATGTGCTGTTACTTTTCAAAGTAATTGGACTATATGATTTTTGCCAAGTAGACAATAAACGGCAAAGTATTCCACCAGACTTGCATTGACTTGAATTTTGTAGAGTAGGATACTGTTGACTCAGGCCAGTAAGCAGTCACCCAGAATATCTTAGCAACCGCATAGCATCACAGAATAAAAAAAAAAAGAAACACTTTAGCAATCACATGGCAAAACATTGGCAACCATATCAGCATAGGAAACATTCTACATTTTCTTCAGGTAATATAAAAGTGAAAAAAAAAAGAAAAAAAGAAGAAGAAATGGTTCATCCATCCATCTGTAACCGGTCCTACTTGACGCACTCCGAACAGGATTCAAACCGGTGTCTTCGGCGTGGAAGGTGGGCGCGCTAACAAGGACACTAAAAGACCACAGTCTCTAGCATCAGTCGCCAACGCACATCTTGAGACCAGGGGAGTGAGGTTTACTGGCACAACTCTTACCAGCTTGACTCCGTTACCCAGCCATCCATCCATCCACCCATCCATCCACCCATCCATCCATCCATCCATCCATCCATCCATCCATCCAACCATCCATCCATCCGTCCGTCCGTCCGTCCGTCCGTCCATCCATCCATCCATCCATCCATCCATCCATCCATCCATCCATCCATCCATCCATCCATCCATGACTTCTTAACCTACACTGTCTTTAGAAGAAAGACAGCAATAGCTGACGAGAACCAAACCACATAAATCCCTCAACAATGTATTTCCAATGCTTCCATGCATCATTTGCCAGTGTATACAAGCAATAAGCTGTTCAAAAGCTTGTGCCGAGTGAGTTCATTGGGGAAATTTGTATTTAAAATCCTGTAATAATAATCCTGTAGTATGTCAATGGCAGTTCTATGGCACTCCTTTTTTTTTCCCCTTGTATAAAAGCTTTATTGACTGAATCACATAATGCCATTTATAAGGATTAAAAAAATAAATAATCTGTGCCGACCCAAAGCCTATTGAAATAAAGAGGGTGTTGCAATAATATATAGTTATGTGTGCTTCACTTTGTTCTTTCACATCAGAGAAATCAGTGACCTGGATTTGACATGGCATGCACACACATGTGCGCTGATAATTTTCATCACATTATCAGCACTTATCACAGCTCTTACCTTTTCAGGGCGGAATGTGTAGTTTTGTTTGATGTGCCATCCTACGCAGACTGTCAGTGTCATGTGACTTCAGGAATGTCGCTCTTATCTCATCTAACATTTTGGTTTGGCTGTGGTTTGGTGTGTGGAACCCCTGAGGGCTCGTGCCTTTTGTTATGCATTAACAGACAGCTGCCAGCAGCTCTTCTGGTCACACACCTGCGTAACATAACGCCCTACACGGGTCACAAACAGATTTACGTCTCCCTCCACAGTTTAATACAGGCTTTGTGGCCATACCGATAAAAAGCTAATGTTCAAAAGATGACTAGTATTATATTTTAAGGATGGCTGAATATTATAGAAACATGTCCAGTAAACTGTATGTAAGACAAAAATTAAATTTCATTATCATTAATATAATGAGAATAACTTATCATTATTATAAAATAATGATTATATACATTGTTGAAGCCTTGTGTGAAAAAGAACACGGAGGCAGCAGGCTACTGCAAACGTTTAGGGGTTTATTTCCACAGAATGGGGTTTCAAAAGTAAAGCAAATGTTAACCCAAATGAGGTTAACCAAACATACCAAAAAATTAAATAAAAAAAAAAATAAAAAAATATGTACAATAAAGATGAGTCACTGCATTTGCCTCTCAAACAATTACAGAGGTCTAGGGACTACAGGACCTGTTCTCTCACAGAACACCACTCACCCATACAGAAACAATTAACAAATTTATACATTGGTGACCAGCACCAATTAACAAAAAAAGGGGGATATGCAGACACATATAGAGCAGAAACCGGAATGGTTGCGGCCGATTATTGGCCGGAACCATATATATACGTCCGATGTTTCCACCCGAACCCCTTTTTACGGTGCACCTGCTCATGGGACTCAGACTAGAGTCCTGCACGTGTTCAGGTTGGGAGAAATTTGGGGTTATCTGAAGAAAATATTGTGAAAGGCTTCTTTGCTGCATGCATTTTCATGTTGGATAGCCGCAAATGTGGAACTTCATCCCTGAGGAAGCACGCAGATAACTGTGGTAACAAACCAAGCAGTTCTATCGAACGGTATTTTTCATATTTAACACTGTTAAGTATGTGTGGTGTGCAGGGCGTGTTTGGACCCAAAATAGTCAGATGTAGGCTAGACGAAATTGCGTGGCAGATATAGTGTTGTAGCCACGTCTGTTCGATTGGTAAAATGTGATAAAGCTACTAATTTTTGTAGTTTTAGAAAACTAACGTTATGACGTTAACTAACGTTATAACGTTAAAACTAACGTCTTGTGTTAATTGTCGTGTAATAACTTCTGTATGACCTGGCAATAAACATTTTTGTAATTGTGTCTATAATGTGATTGGCTAAACTTATTTTATTTCGGGTGCGGGTCGGGTGACGGTTCTATTTTAAGCGGGTCGGGTCGGATGTGGATTTTTATTAGTGCTGCTGTCGGAAAACGGGTCGGATACAGTTTGAAGCACTGCGGGTACGGGCGGGTGCGGGTTTACAAAATCGGGCCCGTACAGGACTCTGACTCATACCTAACAAGCAAACAAAATGAACGGTAAGAATAAACTCAACAAACTAAACGTTAAAGTGTGCACACTTAACTCCAAACGAAAGTTTAAATAAAGTTTATTAAACCAAAATAATGTTGTTGTGTATTCTTTACTGTAAACAAATTCCATTTAATAAAAGACACAAACTGACCTGACCCATGCTCACCAACATCCGCCACACCTTGACAAAATGGCTTTTGGCACAACCCGTTTGACGTAGGGTGATTCGTAAACCGCAAACGACAATGGTTGTTGGGACGCAAAAATCAATCATTTGACAAAATACAGCGATTTAAAATTTATTACGTGGATGACTGCGACGCTTCATGACATCCCTGCAGAAAGATTAGCAAGTTTTTTTTTTTTTTTAGTTCTCCGCGATGGGTTCCGTCACATCTGTGACACTGAACAATAGGAGCACTGAAGCTCTTCTGCACACAACTTTCAAACATGGCAAAACAAAAGAAGGTATTGGTGTTGCTAGGTGGAATTGTGCAATGGAGGAAAGAGCTATGACAACAATACCCCTGTCTTTATGATGTTTCCTTGAGGGACTACCAAGACAGAGTGAAAAAAGATAAATGTTGGCGAAAGAAAGCGGCGGTGCTTGAGCAACCTGGTGAGCACTGGAATTAGAATTAAGCTAACACGTCATTGTTTGTTTACGCTTTGTTTCCAGAAGTCAGTCACTAGTTCCGCCTACTCTATGACATCACACACGTCTTTAAAGGCGGTAACCGGCAATTGGTCGGGAAGTCTTATCTGATACATCTGACAGAAATTGCAAGTTGCACTTAAACAGGTTTTAAGTGTACTGTTCAAAAGATTGGGGTCGGTAATGTTAGGGGGTAACAGTTTAGGACCCAATGACCAGATGTTTGAAAGAAGACCCGGAGTCAGAATTATAATAAATTGAAGAAAAGCTTTACTGAAAATAGTTTGCAGTTTCTTTAGCAGAAGTCAGCTTCAAGACTCACACAGGAGTTCGTAGGCCGCCTCACTTACAGTGACAAAGATCACAGCAGTTATACATATATTGCAGTTTCTGATTGGCTAAGATATAGACAAACATAGTAATTTTCCACACATATACAGATAGATGGAAGCATATCTCCATCGATTATGCAGCTGACACTTTGTCGTGACCTTCCTGGTCACAGATTTAAGTTGCTGGGCGCCAGCCTGTGCCGAACAACAATTCAGTCAATCTCCAATAATGCCAGTGGTTCCTTAACCACTGTAACCACTAAGGTTGGATTTGTCCAGGCTCTAACTATAAACAGGAGTGTCCTCTCAAAACATCAAGATAATGCGTTCTTTCTCTCTCTCAAGGAGAGCTACACTTTAGTTGAACTGGAAAGTAAGGCTTTAACAAAGAAATGGTCCCTTAAACTATTGGCTTCAATGACCCCTATATGTTTTAACACGTTGAAGACCTTTCTCAAACACAAAACAAGTCCCCATTTCATTTCTGGAAGCCGGGCTAAACAAGCAAGCACTGTTACTGCATTCAGATATCAACTCATGTGATATATTTAGAAGGAAAAATATTGATTAATACCTTGATTATAATCACTCATTACATATACATTCCAATCCACCTCCTTCAGTAAGATCTTGATCACTGATAAAATAAGTCGTATCATCACCAAGGCTGCATTTATTTGATTATTTTCCTATTTTAACATATTTTACAATTTAATTTGTTCCTGTGATACCAAGGCTGAATTTTCAGCATCATTACTCTAGGGGTGGTGATGGCGCAGTGGATAAGGCACATGCCTTTGGTGTGAGAGACCCAGGTTCGAATCCACTGTGAGACACCAATGTGTCCCTGAGCAAGACACTTAACCCCTAGTTGCTCCAGAGGCGTGCGACCTCTGACATGTATAGCAATTGTAAGTCGCTTTGGATAAAAGCGTCAGCTAAATGAATAAATGTAAATGTAAAAAAATGTAGTCGTCAGTGTCACATGATCATTCAGAAATCATTCTAATGTGCTGATTTGCTGCTCAAGAAACATTTATTGTTATTATCAGTGTTACAAAAAGAGTTGTGCTGCTTCACATATTCATATTTCAGGATTCTTTGATGTAAAGCAAGTTCAAAATATCAGCATTTAAAATAAATTAACAAAGTAAAAGCCGTTGCTTTCATATTGTGACGGATCAACTGCCTCTCCCTTATAATTCTCATTTCTTATTTGTGCATCCTCGTTTCCTTTCCTCGCATCTCAGCTCCCTCCCCCTGTAGGATGCGAGGGAAGGCTGCAAGGAAAGAAAAGGAGGACAGAGGAATCGAATGAAAGTTTTTTTTTCTACATTGGAATACTTGATCACTCAAGCGTCACTTCACTGCGTCATCAGCAGCGCTCAAAGGATCTGCCCTTATGTTGTTGAAGTTTGTTAATTTAAGAAATTCATAATAAATATTAATGAAGCAAGATACCCTGTTGAAATATGTGAGATGTGTGGTTTTTATAAACTGCAAAGGTAAAGTATAAATTAAAATCATTGTGACCGATGTGAAGGGGGCAGCTCCAACTTTCAAGTGACTATCATCGCAGTTTCTTCCTGCATATCGTCCGCCATGCTTATTCTGAAGTCTCGTGAGATTTTGCGAGATTTCCTGTGTTCACAGTCGAAACTCTGGTTGAAAATCTGTTCACTATAGGAGCAAAACGGTTAGGATTTTTTGTCCTCATGTTTGTGGTCTATCACATTTTGAAAATCTTATAAGATGTAAAAAATATTTCGGTGTGTACCCAGCATAACTCCTTGGGAAGCCTCCTCACTCCTCGATCCTCGACTCCTCGACTCCTCGTGGTGCAATTAGAGAATTGAGATGTCCTTCAAGATGGCTGAGCTTGATCGGTTTCTGGGTCATAGGCTGGAGGAAGGGGGATAGAGGAGACGAGGAGGAATATTGAGAAGTACCCCCCGTCCCTTACCTCGCCGCCCTTCGCCAGGTTCCCGACTGGAGTGGGTGTGATTGTAGAGGAGAGGCGCTGAAGAGGAGAATTGGCGCGTGTGATGAGGCCCACCTGAATAATATTCACCGCCGCTGTTAAATGCTGAGCGCGCCTCTCCTCGAGAGACCGGTCTCTTCCCTGTGCATGCACACTGGTGTCCTCGTGGGTCCAGGAAGGGAGCGCAGAAGGATTCCCGTGCCGACGGAGTTGTGAGACATCAGACCCGTGGTCCGAACGGAGAACCATGCGTGATTCCACTGACAGGCTAGGATGCCGGGCCGCTATTCTCCTCAAGTTGTCATGGATAAAGATGACCAGCCGTGATGCCGAAGCCGCCACCCCTCTCGCCTAAGACCAGAGAGAGAAGCGCGTATGACCGCCGAACACCGCCATTACCTGGACCCATCCCATCTCTTCACTACCCATCCTTCACGATTCCCTGGCACAACGAGGACACCAGATCCCCTTTTATTTTAACACTTTATTTCCCCATTTTTGGAAATTTTCTGTTAATAAATGCCACCACTTGACACCACTCCCACTGTGTCTGTGTATATATATATATATATATATATATATATATATATATATATATATATATATATATAGTGTGTGTGTGTGTGTGTGTGTGTGTGTGTGTGTGTGTGTGTGTGTGTGTGTGTGTGTGTGTGTGTGTGTGTGTTCCTTTTATCCAGTGTTATTCATAGCAGGATGACATGATGGTGGAGGGAAATGTTACAAAGATTTAAACTTGTGTCATCTGCATCATGACAGGTCGAATGCGTCTGATCTTCCTGTTTGATTTATTTAAATCTAAATGTGCATTAATCTTTCAAGAATACAGGATGCACCTACTTTTGGACACTGTCCAGATGCATGCCGCCAAACTTTTCAGATAAACAACAGCCCTGTAGCGAGAACTCGACAAAGGACACACCCCAGCAAGAAAACTCACATTCGTCTTGTCATGCAGTCCCACCTCCATCTGGCTTTCATATTTCCTTTGTGTTTACATTGGTAACTCAAACGAAAGGTAATCATACGTTTACACTTGTAACTACAGGAGAATTTTGACAGGTGAGATCACTGACACTTTAAGCCTTAATCCTGAGATTATCCTTGTCAGGTACCCAGAGAAATGGAAGTTTCAGGAATTATTGCTGAGCGAAAAAAAGAAAAGAAAAAAAGAAATCTAGCCAGGGAAGGGGAAAAAAATATATATAAAAAGATCCAAAGCCAAGGCAATGAATCAAGATAGGGTTAGAGGAAATTATATGTGACATGAGAAGCTAAGTCGTGAGACCACAAAGTTAGTTCAAGGTGATTGCATAATATGCAAGAGGAATTGATCACCCCCCTTTCCTAAACCATCAAAAGAGGAGGCTGTATTAGGCCATCTAATCTAAAAAGGAAAGGCTGGTGCTCATTTTGGAGGTGCAGTGAAGCAGCTAAAAATAGCCGCAGGGTTGGTCAGGCAGGCGTTGTGAGAGGGCCAGACTCAGCCGTGAAGTAAAGAGAAGCTTTGAGACTGACGTTGGTGTCCAGTGCTGATCTCAAACTGAGACTGACAGACCAGTCTACCACAAAAACTCCAGATGAAGTGGGTGACAGCACAGAGTTCACAAGAGGTCACTTAAGCTTGTGCCCACTTGCCCTTAAAGTCTGAGGAATTCTGCAGTGGAACGGAGGTTAAAGGTCGGTGGGTTTTATTGCTGACCCTTTGGTTTTCTGAGCGGCCTCGTTACTCTGTCAAACCTGACTGAGTGAGCTACTTTATTTTATGCAATTTTTTTTTTTTTTTTTTTTTACTGTTTTGGTTTGCTAAGGCCTCTGGGGTAAGATATTCCTTTTCGCTTGGACCATAGATGTCACTTAATCTCATCTCAACAGATTTTTTTTTTTTTTAAATGGTTATGCAATCATTAATCTTATCTTCTCATCTGAACTTCCCATCACCGTTTTTGAGATTTATTGCATCTGAACAGTATTAAAGTTGGATAATAATGATATGCCACAGCAGCATTGCATCATGGCAACAAGTTTTGCACGGACAAGCACTATTCGCATTTGTGATTCATATGCAAGGACAGTTCTCATCATCTGTCAACATACTTTGTAGCAAAAAAGCACATGGCAGCAGTGGTTCATGGGTCAAGGTGGGCATTGAATTCTTAAATGAGCTGCCTGCTGACATGCCATAATACGTGTCTCCCCACGGCAAACAAGAACAGCACAGGACAGGTAACATGTCAAGCTAATGTTAACACATGCTCCCTTAAAGAAGACTGCATCAATTACATTCATAAGACAGCACATCTAGAGCGGAAACTCATCAACTGTATCAGAAGGAAACAGATACAATCTGTTAGTTACATATGACCTTGAATACTAATGTATCTAACGGAGACAGCAAAAAAAAAAAAAAAAAATGTGCCAGAGAAACAAGCTTGCAGCCATCTTTAGAATTCTGTCTTTACACTATGGCATTGCTGTCAAATAGCAATTACCTGGTTCACTCTTATTGTAGAGTGAACGAAAGTTATCATGAGCATTGAAATGCTTGAAACGGATTTCATAACAAATGTCAATAGATTTTAAAACGAGCGGTGCATTCATAAATCTGTAAGATCTTACCTTCATGCTGTGGAAATACATACTGGAAGAAGATAGAACACAACGAGTGCAGCGCTGAAAAGGTTGAGCTACATAAGACAACACGAAATGTGCATGCGATTAGTGGCTTTTTTGAGGAAGGTTGTGCAACTAGTGTACTAAAATGAGGGCCAGTCATTAATATGTTTACAGTCATTAATATATTCATACAGTTATTTGTATTTGTGTAATAGTTCATTCCCTGTTGTTACTGTATGTAGTCAGGCAGTAAGTCACTCACCTATTGTTAGGACCCGACCGTGCAAAGGACCCTGATGCTGACGCAGTTTAGTTTGAAAAGCGCTATTATTACTATAAGATAAGAGCAAGACGGACATAACACGATGATAACGCCAGTTCATCCGTGATGCAATAATGAGTAATCGCATGTGTGCATTCATCAAAGAGTAAGTTAATCTCTTTCATTATACTGTGTATTTACACTGTGAGCGTGTGTAAATTTGTCTTTAAAGACGTGATTATCACATATGCAGTGGCACACACGTCTGTAAGCTAATCCTATACAATCGCTGTATAGACATACTTTCAGTGTTAATGTCATACGATTTGCATATTGATGTTTTATCAGTGTATATTTGTACTTTTTTATTCTTGTTTCTCTTTCTAGAACCACACTTAATTAAATAATGTTCAAGTTTGAAATGAGTGGTCTATGAGTGGTGTGTGCATCTGGCTCCTCCTAAACGGACATCACTTATTTGTTCTGATCGGACAATCTTTGGTGGTTGCCACCGGGTATTAATTAGCCCTAAGAGCTTAACAATGCTTTACAACTAGCTTTCTGATGTAAACAACACCCTAGCAACCACCTAGAAACCACACAGAAAACTATATCAATCGCATAGAAAACATAGCAACCATAGTGCAACACCTACAAAGCAACACCCTAACCACAAGGAACCACCAGAATCCCTTTTCAACCATGCAGAATGTCATAGCATTATATCAACATGCTAAAACCTTAGCAACCATATAGCAACACCTTGACAATCATACACAACGCCCTAGCAACCACAGAGAACAAGGGATACTATATCATGCACATAGAAACATTCTTAAAACATTAGAAATAGCCACAAATCCCCAGAAATTCCCTTGAAATCACAAGAACACCCTTGTACCACACAAAATATCATAGCATCAGTGCTATTAGTATTATATTAATTAATAATTTTAATAATTAATGCATTATAAATGTGCTGAATTAGCTTTTATTTTAATTTAAGTTTGTCTTTTTCTTTTTCTTTACGTAAAATTTTAGTCAGTTTTGGAAATTATGTGATTTTTTCATGTTTAATATTTCTATAAACATTTTTTCGTTTTTAATTCAGTTTCATTAATTTTTAGCACCTTAACTTAAAACTAAAATTTTAAATATTTTGTTTACGTTTTCCATCTAATGTTTATATTTTGTTTTATTTCATCTTTATTTGAATTACCAAAAGTGATTTTAAAACACTTTTAGTTAACAATAACAACACTGCATAGCATTCACATATCAACAACTCTAATGTTCATAACTTGTTCATGCTCAAATCATGTCCAATAAAGTTATATATTTCTGTCAATTAGCTTGTATGCTAATATTACAGAAATGTTCTCTCGTGATTACTGTGGTATTCTGTGGTTTACAATAGGACAGTAATTTTGATGAAAAATTTGCTCAACGTGTTCAGGTTTTTCAGTAGCCGCCCATTAGCAGATGCCGCTTGAAAAAACCTCCTGTCTGAAGAGGTCAAGGGTAAGGACTATGACATTTGGGAGCAAAGAGCTTCTCATTTGGCTCGGGCAGATATGTAGGAGAAGAGCTGGCGAGAAATCTGTCAAACACTTGAGGGCTAGCCCAAAGCGACTCTGTTGCGACTGACGGGAAGGAATATGAGAGCAGGCATTTGTGATGACTTGCCCCTTACGCCGTCAAACTAGTTTGCCACTTTGTCAGTGACTAAAAACAGCAAGCAAATTAGCTATGAGTAATAAGTACTGTATTCCTAAACCTCATTCAGTGACATCTGACAGAAGATCCACCACGTTGCAAGAGACAGTTGTTTCTTTCTCTTTTTTGTAGATTTGCCTCAGGAGATAAACTCATTTGGACGCCGATTTACCACCAATGGGATGGAAAACAGACTTCAAGGCTTGTTTTTTACTCCACCGCACAGACGCGTACAACAGCTTTTGCCAAAAAGACGCTTTGATTCTCATATAATCTCTAAAAGTATGCACTGAACCAGTCACAACATGGCATTGCGTGACTCGACCTCTGAATGCAGTTATTGAGAGGAAGAGCAGAAGTGATTTTTTGGCCAGAAATATAATATTTAGGGCCCTATCTTACACCCGGTGCAATGCAGCGCCAAGTGCAATGCAAGTGTTTTTTGCTAGTTTCAGTCAGACGCAGTTATCATTTTCACGTCCTGCGCCACGTTGTTTAAATAGCAAATGCATTTATGCCCATTGTGAGCCCATGGGCTGCTGGTCTGTTTGTAATATTTATTGCTGGTCTGCTGGTAATGTTTATTGCAGCACAGGATGGTCCAGACATTGTTATGTTTTTTTATATATATATATATATATATATATATATATATATATATATATATATATATATATATATATATATATATATAGAATTATTATTTTATTTTTATTTTTATTTTTTAAGAGCGTGTTAGTAATGTGCACCTATAGGCGGGTCCACAACGTGCGTACACACTGCTTATTAAACACACAGGGACGCACGTACAGCAGCCCACAAACATGCCAAATATTTAAAATAAAAGGATTACAATGTAAAATAGTATTATTGTGTCCATAAAGATATGGTGGAATTCAGCTTGTCCCATAGATGATCTGCTTGCGCACTTTTACCTCGCGCACGAGCAGATCTGTTTGCGCTCTGGGGACGCGTTCAGTCTTTCCACTATCAAATTCCGTCATGATGTAAGCTAAATAGCGAATCTGCCATGGCGCGAGCGCAACTGGCATTTAAAGGGAATGGGAGATGAGACTCTGGTTTAACGCACGTAAATCCCAAAACACACCCATTACTCATTAAGAGAATAGGGACAACCCTTTTAGACCATGTGCATGGTGCACCAACCATTTTACATGGTGCGCCACCGTTGTTAAACTAGCAAAAGTGGATTCGGACACGCCATAAGTGCACTTCCGCCCTGCACTTTAGACTATGGCTGCGTTCCAGTCCAAAATTGTCATGCCCTTCAGTGCCCACTACTGGCAGAAACTGCAATGGGCTGAATTGGAACGCCCTAAGCCCTTGATCACTTGGAATCAGCTGTGGGGTTGATTTAATATTTACTCGTCCACTTCACGAAGTGGAACGCACTTCAAAATGGCGGCGGGGATTCCTCTGAGGGGAAGTGCTTAGGGAAGTTCGCAAGTGCGTGTCTAAAAGTGGACTGGAATGCAGCACATGTGCTTACAAAGCATATATACGAATACATGTTATCCATTGGTACTGTATGCTCTTCCATATTTAGTAAATGAACTGAAATTATAACTGGAATAACTCATACAAACAATATTACAAATATTGAATGTTTTCAACAAAGTTCATGTTAGAACTTTATTCATTCATGTTAGAGCGGAATTAAGGTATATTAATGTTTTGTTTTTGTTTTTTTGTGTACTCCATGTACTCCATTTCATTCAGTACTTCAATAATGTTACAGTTCTTGTTAAAAGTATTATGTTTTATTATATATATATATATATATATATATATATATATATATATATATATATATATATATATATATATATATATATATATATACATATATATATATATATATATATATATATATATATATATATATATATATATATATATATATATAATTTGAAGATACACACGTCAAATCCGATGTAAATACTTTTCTTATTTGCAGAATATTACTTTATTTTTTAAAGTAATGTCCTTTTTTGTCTCCATGTTCCTGTGGTACTTCATTAATTTTCCAGTAATTTTATAAAGTAATATATTTTATTATAACAATAATATCAAAATTAACAATGCATGATATTAACAATAAAAAAAAGTTTAATATTGTTATTAATTTGAAAATACACACAGCAATGCAGGTTTTTTTTTTTTTTATTAATTTGAAAATGCACCCAACTTATTTTTTGTGTATTTCAAGAACATAAAAAAATCTAGTTATTTTCTATAAATTTTGAAGATGCACAACAAACAGATGTAAATGCATTTTTTTTTGTATTATTTTGCTTTAGTTATTTATATATGCATGTTATGTAATCTGCAATCTAATATGTATAATATACAAATTGTGAAAATCATGTTTTGCTTTTTTTTGTGGACTGAAATATGAATATGTGTGTGTTTGAATGGTCAAACATTCTCTTCTCTTCATGTATATCTGGAAAATTTTCAGGAGTAATATGTTTTATTTTATGGCTATTCACTTGTGTGTTTTAGCAGACTGGATATAGACCATGTTTATATATATATATATATATATATATATATATATATATATATATATATATATATATATATATATATATATATATATATATATATATATATATATATATATGTTTATTGCAGCACTGGATGGTCCAGACATTGGTATGTTTAAAGCAGGTCTGAAAGTACATTATTCTGTGCTTAAACAGACCTGCCACTACCAATAATTTCAAGCATGTTTCAGTTTAGGGTATCAAAGATGAATTGATGTGCAATAGAGGTTGCATGGATTTGTTGGCAACATACAACAGGAACAATTCATGTATAGATTATGAGGGCAGACGTGGCAAGTTTATTACTCAAGATATCCCCAGAGAAGGAAATATTGCTATGTCTATTTGCTGAATTACATACAGAGCCCACTAGTTGCATATGACTCTAATGGAGGCCATTTACTTCTCCCAGACATGTATACATACTCCTGTGCTTATATAGAGAACTGTTAAGTCATGGAGCCTCCGAAGATTTGACATGATATAAAGGTCTACATATACCACGTTCGAATGGCACTGCTGTGAAATATAATATAACTTGTAGGCAAGAGAAGACGTTTTAAAGCCCTTGAGAGTTAATCAGGACGAGAAACACCAGCAAAATGTGAAAAGGTAGTGAAAAACCTCACTGTCTTCAGTAGAGCAATATTATTCCTTAGAATATCACCTACATAAATGTCCTTTGTCAGTTCTGCACATCATCTGTAGAGGATTTGCTCTCATGAGGTGAGTTCAGGATAAAAAAAAAAAAGCAGGTATGTGCACTCAAGCGCAGCAGACTCGGCCTAAAACTGGTATTTAGAGGGCATAATAACGAATAGATGGTAGATACCAAGCTCCCAGTTCTGAGTCTGGTGCACCCTTGCATGCAAAGAAAAAACCTGCAAAAAAAATAAAAAAAACTATCAAATGTAAGTGGTAGTATGCAATGCTCATTTCCAGCAATGTGAAGGAGCCGCTGGCTTTGTTTTCTTGCTAAAATATTCACTCCACAATAATTGACATGCTTGCAATGAAAAGTGAACACTGCTTTGCACTTTACTGGAAGTTTCAACAACCGACTTGTCAAAAATCATTGGCCGCCCTTCTTCAACCATCCATTTTGTAATGCTCTCAGTCTTTCCTGCCCAGGTGACTTCCTTTACTCAAGTGAGTGCGGAAATTACTCAGGTTGGCGTGTATGATTCTATTTGATGGTTAATGGAAAATATTGGAGAGCCACTTAAGCGAGGAGAAGAGGAAGATGAAAGTGTGGAGAGGATGAAAAGAAGCCTTCAATGTTCTGAGGAGCAACTGAATGTTGCACGCTGCTTGCACACTCATGAAAGGCTCTTTTGAGAAACGAGGGTCTGACGGAATCATGTTTCGTAATGGCAAACTGTCAAGTTCACCAACTCTGTGTTGACATCGGCGACTTTTGTAGGATGTTTGGATGTGATTAATTACTTCACTGTTATTAGGCATGGCATAATCTTGATGCTATTTTTGAAATGTCATATTTTCACAACTTCAAAACATGTTTATTCTCAAAATCTAACTTTATTACTGCTAGTTCACAAAACAGAAAAAGTATAAATCATTGATCAGTGGTTCACAACTTGATTTGCTCCAGTGTAACCAATATTTTTGTGGTCTTGATCTTTAGTAATAAGTTTGCTCTTGGTTTAAGTATGAGGACATGTCAAGCAATCTCTCCATGTAATCATTTGTCAATTTATTCTAGCTTCTCTATCAACCCTTTTTTACATTGTCATCAACCCCTTGAGAAACACTGGAATATAATATGAGTTTTCTATTTTACCCATTGCTTTTTTTTTTTTTACTTGTGCCATGCTATTTGTGTTACTGACCATACATATTGCAATGTTCTCAATTTATTTATTTTTTATTTTATTTTTATTTACAGCTTAATTGGTACCACATTAAAGGCACACAAACATATAAATGTTAAATTATGTACAAATATACAGAATAAATAACTCTCATCCACACTTGTACAAAATAAAGCTATGGTGCTCTTCTATACAGTAAAACATTTCAAGGCTCAACACAATAACTTGTGTGCATATTTTCTCTATACATATATAGATGTATATATATATTTTTTCTTTTCTTCTCCAGCCACATAATGAAGATAAAACACCCTGCATAATTGTCATGCTGAAAGAAAATAGTCAAATGTGATTTGTGTCGAAAGGAACTTTAAACAACATTATTTTACAAACCAGAAGCTACACTACTCAGTTTGAAAAAATGGCATAGACTGTGCGGCCCCACAACGTGATTGTCATCAACCACCTTTAAATAGCATTTTGAGTAGTGCAATTATTTTCTTTTCATTTTCTCCATGGATGCCCAGCAGAGTTTTTGTCCATATCAGAAGCAGTGGAGGTCTGAGCAAGTGGGTCGGTATGACATAATTTTTGAACAAACTCTCCAGGCGTGTTGATAATTTCAGGTGAGACGCCAATTTCAGGCATGATAAATGAGCCCAGTCATAAAGTCTGACCTCGGGGTCAAAACAATAGCCACTTGGCAAGCTACTTGCTGTTGATGACGCCTTATTTATTAATAAATACAATTTTCAGACATCTTGAGATCTAAGTACCACCATTATTTAATATTTAATGAACAACAACTGTGTTGGGCATGTTTAATTCAAAGCTTAGCAAATCAGGGAATGTTTTAACTAACCATAAATGTTCTGTCTGACAGGGAAAAATAAAGAAAACATGTTTTCTTCCATTGCTACAGATAAACAGAGCTTAAAGATTTGCCACGTACATAATAAGAGATACACAGATAGAAATGTAAAGTGACTCTTTGCTAGTCTCCCCTACCATGTAGCAAACATAAATAGAATGCATTAACCACAATGCAAAAGAAAAGTTCTGGTATCAAAGCCAATCTTGTCCAACTCTGTGACTCTTTCTGTGTGATTGGAAATGTGTTAGAATGTGTAATCCATCATCTGCAATGTCCAATAGCATGCTAGAGCTAAAGGTCCACCTGAAATTAGACATTGTGTCAGCATCAAATGATTGTATCATGAGAATTGCCTCTACTCCGACGTTGTTGTATTATATCTCTCGGGCTAAATCAGAAATCAGAATTGACTGTCAAGGCACTTGGAGTATCATTTGTCAAATCAAAATATACAGTGTACTTATCTCAGTTGAAAGTCGTTTGATGCTCTAAGACTTCTAAATAGTCTGGTTCGGCATGTAAATTGGCTTTGAGCTCAAAGTACTCATTTTTAGTCTGTTCCACCATGACCTTCCTCGGCCTCGTATAAACGAGAGTTTCCATTAGTTTCAGCTCTTTGTGGTGGTTGGGGACTTGCATGTCCACAGCTGGTTGTAGCTGGGATATGTTTTTCCTGAGGTATTCGGTGAGGCTGAGCTGTTGGAGCTCCCGTTCTCTTTCTAAGATGTTCTTGTACAAGGAGCTCGCGTCTCCCAAACTTACAAACTCAGCGGGGTAGTCGGTGACGGCCCTGAACTTCACGTTAGGGAGGGATTCGTTGTCCTTGTCAAGGATGCTATGGCAGATATGCTTAGGTTTATCGCTATCGTAGTCATCTAACTCGTAGTCTTTGTGCTGAGAGCAGTAACTGGGGTTCCTGCAGACCTGAATGATGGGGCTATGGGAAGGTTCGTCGTACATGCTGGGTCCTTGCCTTTCAGTTACGTGGTGGGTGGTTTTCTGGCCATACATGCTGTAGTGCAGGTGGATGGGACTGCTCTCGCGAGGTTGCTCCTCGGCCTGTTTCTTTTTGGCATGTCTCCGCTGACGGTGTAGCACAAACACGACGATCCCGGCAGCGCAGAAAATGACGGTCAGGAAGAGGATGAGAAGGCAGAGGATGAGCACCGACAGTGGCACTGCATCTGTAATTGACCGGAAGAAGCCGCTGGTGCTGCCCTCCGGTGCAGTCGTGACTGGGATACTGTCCTCGGTGCCTCCGGGTAAGGACTTATAGGTTACCAAGCCGGGGCAGAGAACATCATGCTTCAGGTTTCTGACCTCAGCAGTAGACAGTTTTTTAGGAGTGTGGCATAAGATGGAACCCACCACTGTTTCTTTGCTAAGCTTTTCCACCCACTGTTTGAGGCTGACCAAATCACAAGTGCAGTCCCAAGGATTGTCCTCAAGATAAATCTGCTCCAAATATTTAAGCTGGTCCAACGCATTACTCACCGGTAAGTGCATAAAGACATTTTTCCTTAGGTTTAATTTCACCAAGGGCACATTACGAAATATTTGTGCAGGGAGAGTGTTGAGTCGGTTGTTGTTTAGGTACAGGAGCTTTAGATTTGTCAAAGGGTTGAACGATCCAGCCTCAATCTCTTTGATCACATTATACTCTAAGTACAAATTTTCCAGGTTGTGAAGGCCAAGAAACATTGTTGCAGATATTTTCTCTATCCTGTTTCCATTCAGGTGCAGCTTTTTCAGGTTGCTCAAACTCAGAAAGGTTTCATTGTCAATGTAGTCTATTTGGTTGTTTGCCAAATTGAGCAATTCCAAACTGTCGTATGTCACAAAATCATATTTGAAAAGTCTTTGTATCATATTTCCTGTCAAAACCAGCATGGTAGGGCTTTGTTGAAGAATGCCTAGATCAGATATCCTTTGAACGCCTCGGTCCTCACAGTGCATCAAAAAACCCACTGTGACACAAGGCCCTAGGCCGTTTGCAGGTGTAGGTATCTTTGCATCATCTTTGGCATTCGGTATCTGAACAACCTTAGTGGATGGGGTGACAACCATGTCTAGAGACTTCGATGGCTCTTCGAGGTTGATGTCAGCATGAGAGGGGCAAAGTAAATCCCTTTTGACCCTAGCCAAAGAGGTGCCCCTAAGATCTTCAGGCCTGTTGCAAACCACCTCGCCAATGGATGACTGCGCTCGCATGTTCTCAATCCAGACCTTTAAATGTAAGATTTCGCAGTTACACACCCAGTCATTCTCCTCCAACTGGAGCTCAATGATACGACCAATATGCTCCAGGAAACCCACGTACGGCAGTGTCTGCAGCTTGTTCCCTCGCAGATCCAAATGTGTCAGAGGCACAAAGCGGAAAATGTTGCTCGGAAGGAACTCAATCTCATTGTCATTGAGGATCAGAACTTTAAGACGGACAAGCTTGCTGAAGGCCCCAGGCTCCACGACCCGGATAAAGTTGGTGTCAGCCTGAAGGTATTCCAAATTTACTAAGCCGTGAAATGTGTCCTCCTTCAGCATGACCAGGTAATTTCTGTTTATGTGCAACTTTCTCAGGGATCCCAGCGCACTGAACACACCAGGTTCAAGCTCCTGTATGCTGTTTTCACCGAGATGTAAGGTGACGACGTTCTTGAAAGCATCCATATCCGTTGCAAGTAACTCCACTAAGTCATTTTTGTATAGATTTAGATGAAAAGGTTTATCTGACGGTACTTCGACATCTGACATTTTGCTTATGTTGCTCTCTTCACAGTTTATGTACAACTGGCCATCTGTCTCTTCACAGTTGCACAAAGATTTGCAAGCTCCATCGTACAACACCTTAGACTCAGTATCTCCAAAACTAGCACCAGCAAAGAAGGAGCAAACGAAAACAATCCTGGCCAGCATTTTGTTCTCCTTCAGTATATCTAAAAAGACAACACAAGAGAGAGAAGGAAAGGTAATTACTGAGTGCAGTTAGCAAACTCATGAAATAGCTATGTGCAGAACACTGAATTATAGGAATTATTGCAAGGAGTTCACAGTGTGGAATCTAATAAAATAATCAGGATATGATTCGGGAATCTAATCTGTGCATATAAACAGATATTCACAAGCTGCTAAATTATTAAAGCTATTAAAAGTCTTGCTAACATATTGCATTTTATTATTGCATAAGCAGTGAGTGGAACTCCAGAACTCTTTATAACTAACACTGTAATAGTCCTAAATGAATAATTTGGTTGCGTCATTGATTATGATGATGATAATAGTGGTGATTACATCACATTAGGGAAATAATTAAGTATTTAAAATTACTGGGATAATTAAATTCTAATCAAGAAACTGACTTATGCTTATATGCCACGTAATTTGTAAAGTAAAAAAACTGAACAAATGATTTCACCTTTTTTTTTCACAACAAAGGCAAATAATTTGTATGCATGCATAGCCTATATTTTACCATGACAAACTGAATGATTTTTAATTGACATCAATCCTCAGCAGCAGGCACCCTGTGAGACTTGTCTTTGCATAATTAGACTGGTTTTCCTGACCCTGTTACCTCTAACATCTGGATGAGTGTGCTTTAAGATGTGTCCTATACTGCCAACACTTATACCTCAGAATTGATTTGAATGAAACAGAAGAACGTTGTCCATAAACATTGCACAATTCAGGGACCTCAGTATGAACATTCTCACAACAGGTGAGAACAGGTTCTTCCACATTAATCTTGTAGATCTATATAAAAAAAAGTTGTTTTTCTAAATTCATTCCACAAAATGAAACTGCTAAGAAATCAGACGTCAAGAGGAATCTGTACAAGAATCATTAAATAAAAATGATTCCTATGACTAATTTGTGTCGATTTCTATTTTTAAGGGTTTTTAAATTTAATTTTTAAAGTTTTCAGGACTGATGAAGATCATCTCCAATGTTTCAACGATATAGTTGGCCAACGATGCTTTCGGGAAACGCACCCCTGATCTGCTATCCAAATTAATTGTATAGCTCTTCCAAATCAATTTATAGCTGCTATCCAAATTAATTTTATAGCTCTTCACTGTAAAAAAAAAAAGGGTTGAAAAAATTTCAACTTAAAATACATTGAACTGACTTTAAAAAAAAAATAAAAAAATAGTTGCATCTTATAAAAAAGTTGAAAATTGCTTAACTTATTTTGATGAATTAAAGCAATGTAAAAAACATATGTTGTCATAAATTATTGATCGTATATATTTTTTTTTACAGAGTAAATTATATATAGTATATGTCAACAGTTGTTTAATTTGCTTATTTTTAGCTTTTATAAGGAACTTTATGAGAGACATCTAGGGCAAAGTTATGAAATAGCAGCCTCTTCCTCATACATTTGCACTGAAGGAAAATAACCACACGCTATAATTTGTTATTATGTAATATAAAGCAACATAACACAGTTCTATGTGAATGAACTGAAACATAAAACACCCCAAAGTCCCAGTGAATCTTAGAGGAATGAAAGACTTCCCAATTGTATTGACATGAAATCAAACATTGAATGGTCCGGCATGCCACATGACACCGACAGGCTGCGTGCGCTGACAGCTCTGAGCAAACACAGCGTGTGAAGACAACAAAGATGGTTTTCGTCGTCTCTCTTGAGGACGCAGGTAGACAGGCAATGGAAGGGGGCGGGGGCATAAATAAAATTAGATTAAAAGATTACAAAAACTGCGGAGAAAATTAATGCTTGCATGTCATGCTAGATGACAGGACAAAGAAGGGGGGGAAAAACTGTCCCATTCCTATTTTTAGCAAGCAGTGTGTGGTTGACAGTAAGGAGAGAATTTGTGGTCCATTAAGAGCCAGTGAAGCCTACATATTGTGCTCTCATGCATTTAAGCAGAGCCTAATATCCATCTACTTAACTATCTATCTATATACACACATACGCACATACAGCTCGACCCGTGAGTCCACATCCCTCAGGTCTCCACCCACCCTGCCTGTCTAACCCGCTCCACATGGGAACATCTGTCCTGATACAGCAAATTTCCCTGTCTTTCTCTCACACGGTTACCAAAAGCATAGGCCATCCCATAAGAAAGAGAAGTGATGAATGAGATATTTTTGATCTCTCAATTGTTACTCCTCATAAATAGTGAAGGGATTAAATGTACAATTGGAGATCTTTGCTTTAGACTTTTTTAAACTGAGAAATAGACCCCTATCTATCTTTATAGAATAGACCCTATCTATTCTAACATCCACTAGTTTTAGAAGAAATCTCAACAATGTCATGCTGTGGGGTGTTTCCCAAACAACGACGTAACTCGCTGCTTCACTAACATAGTACGATGCATCGTTGAAGAAATCAACTAGCTAGTCACGACTGTTTCCTGAAACCGTATTGTCGCAAAGTGGTCGTTCAACCACGTTGGTTTATGACGTCATGCACGTGCTGGAGTAATAACTTCTTTTAATGAATCTGTTTTAGATCGAATTAACGCTAGATGTTTTGATATAAATTACAGACATTACATCTGAGGACTATATCTCATTTTTCTCAGTTATTTTGCTTTATTTCCAGATTCAATCATAGGCTCATTCTTACATAATAGATCACGTTCACACATGCACACTCTTCAGAAACGGTGCTTTAAATCTCTTGACAAACTAAAGACGTAAATGACATTTGTATTTATTCTAAATAAAAGACACAGGTTGTACTGCTGAATGTCAGCTTGCTTATTTTGCTCAAGATAAGTATTTATTAAGTCCACATGTCATGCAAACTAGAAACTCTGCTTCTAACCACAGGTCGAGAGCTGTCGTTCAACTACACAACTTGTGAATGCTGTTTGCGAATGTTCGTTAGAACGATGGTTTCGGGAATCACTGACTCGTTGAACTATGCTGATATCGACAGAACTTGCGAACAAAGTTGGCTAACGATGCTTTTGGGAAACGCACCCCTGATTGGCTGCGTCCAAAGTCGCATACTCTCTTGAGTAGGTATTTATTTTGAACAAGTAATTGCTTCACGACCGCTAAAACAGTATGTTCTATATAGTATGAATATGTGTAATATGAATGTAATCTGGACATACTTTGTTCGCCATTCGTTCGTCATTATCATGTGACCTTCCAGCGTCAGTTGCGTCGATTCACTGCCATCCACAAATCCTCTCCCGTGGCCTCATGGGATAGGAAAGTGTCCATCGTATGCACACTTCAGAATCTCACCGGATGCCATCCGGGTACTTTTTGCCTACTCTTTTATGAGTACTGTGAATTCTGAAATACTTCTGTTGTCACATACTGTTTTTCGCCTACTATATAGTGTGTGATTTCGGCCAGCGACCAAAATACACTCTACATATAAAAAAAAGGTTTTAAAAGGGGTTTTCACAGTGATGCCATAGAATATCCACTTTGGGTTTGATTAAACAGTTCTTCCAAAAATAAATTATATTTTCATAATCCAAGAACCGTTTTTCCACTATAAAGAACTTTTTGTGCAATGGAAATGTTCCATGTTTCTTTAACAGAAAAAATAGATAGATGTCAATGAAGAACCTTTACTTTTAACAGTGTACATAAGGATTATAGGGTCGTAAAATGAGTGTGGATATTATTGTAATGTAATATTTGATTTTATATTGAAATCTCTAACTTTAATCTCTAATCTTGTCAAACCTGAGCACATTTTGAGACACTGTTGAGATCTATTTTGAAAATGTAGAGTAGATACATATTAGATTACTTTGGTTCTTTTTAACAGTAGAAAATAAAAAATCTAAAAAAGCAGAAAACCTTAGCAAATGGAGACATTTGCTTTCTATTTAATCTCTTTGCTGTCTTGGAGAAACAATTAAGATGTTGCAAAGATCTCCTTTGGGTTTTACTCTCATATGTCCACCTTAATTCTTTATTATTGACGATGCACTTTTGTTCAAATGAATTCTGAGGTTACTGATGACTTGTTGGAATAATCAATAGGACAGATCTTGATGTACAGTATACCTATCCAGGATGTCTAAGACTAAGAGAGACAATTTAGATGTTAAATATATTTTATTTGTGATTTTTGAAATTCTGAATTTCGAAGCTGACC
>NW_028296355.1:0-79821 GCF_964197995.2 Scardinius erythrophthalmus
GTTTCCAACCCAAGAACATTATGGCGAACATTGAAATCTATAACTGGTGAAAAAAAATGTAAAATTAATAATAGTTTGCAAATATCCATAAATGGTACTCTTCTTACTGATCATGATAAAATTGCTAATTCTTTTAATGAGTATTTTATTGCATCTGTACAAGAATTATCTTCTAAATTTACTATTCCTCTGTTTCTCACATCAGTACCAGCATTATCTCAGCAATTCTCTTTTTCTGAAATTGTACAAAATGATATAACTAATATTTTGTGTTCTCTGAATGCTTCTCATGCTTGTGATACAAATAATTTAAACATGACTTTTCTTAAAACTCATGCCAGTACTCTTATACCACTCTTGCATCATTTAGTTAATTTGTGTATTAGACAATCAGTATTTCCTGCCTTGTGGAAAACGGCCCAGATCACCCCGATGTTTAAGTCTGATGATCCAACTAATATTTCGAACTACCGTCCAATTGCAATTCTCCCAACCATTTCCAAGTTGCTTGAAAAAATATTGTACAATCAACTAATTAACCACCTTGAAAATAATAACCTGCTCAGTGATTGCCAGCATGGCTTTCGACCCTTACGGTCAACTATGTCGGCTTTGTTGCTTCTCACTGAGCAAATACGTGCGTCTTTAAACAAGGGTCAGATTACTGGAGTTATATACATAGATTTTCAGAAAGCTTTCGATACAGTCAATCATCAAATTCTGTTAAACAAACTTCTTTCTTTTCATTTGTCATCTTCCGCAATAGATATGTTTACATCATATTTAAGTGACAGATCTCAGACTGTAAGAATCGGCTCAGTAACATCACAGCCACGAGTGTGTTCTATGGGAGTTCCACAGGGCAGTATTTTAGGTCCTTTACTTTTCCTTATGTATATTAATGATCTTCCTTGTGTTTTGAATTTTTCTAGTTCTTTGCTATATGCTGATGACACTGTTATTTTTCTTTCTGGTTCTAATATCGACACAATTAACTACAGACTTAACACAGATCTGCAGCATTTACATAACTGGCTGCAAGATAACCATTTAACACTTAGGGCCCTATCTTGCACCCAGCACAATTGACTTTGTACACCGACGCATGTATCATTCCTATTTTGCACCCGCGCAAAGCGCGCTTTTCCCTCCACAGAAGCACGTCGGTTAACTAAGAAATACACTTGCGCTCCCCGGGGCGGTTCAGCGCAAAGAGGAGGCGTGTTCCAGCGCAAACGTTCCCTCATGCTATTTTGCAGGTTTAGAAAACAATTGCGCTACTAACCAGGAAAAATTTGTTTAAAGTCAGTGGCGCGTTGCGCATGTTATTCATATGCTATTTTAAGGGCGCATGCTTGGCCATAATCAATGTAGCGTGTGCACAACGCGAATGCACTTTGATTCTCTCATCTACACATAAGCAGCAGTTTTCATTTTTGCAAATCATACATTATTACGATAGATAGATAGATAGATAGATAGATAGATAGATAGATAGATAGATAGATAGATAGATAGATAGATAGATAGATAGATAGATAGATAGATAGATAGATAGATAGATAGACAGTTTATTATAAAAGCATACATCTAGCTTACACATTTACCCAAATTATCATACGCCTTTTTAACCGAAGTTAATTTGGGTGTGTTTCTCCATCCCCAACGTCCCTGACGAGAACGCCGGTCTCCTTGGCTGTGAACCGCTCCTGGCGCGCGCCAGGCAAATCCGCCGTTACAATAGGAATCCGCTTTAGAACAAACGCGTCTGCTCTTAAAGGGAATGTGAGATGATGCTCTGATTGGTTTATTTCACGTTACGCCCAAACCACACCTATGAATAATGAAGCTACTTCAGACCAACCCATTTTAGATTTGCGCCTGGCGCAAGAGTCATTTATCCCGCCGGGAAAATAGCAACAGCGCCAAGACCCGCCCACAAAGTTACTTGCGCTTTGCGCTTTGACACTTGCGTTTCAGATCGTTAAAATAGGGCCCTTAATGTCAAGAAAACACAATGCATGTATTTCTATTCATCTAGGAGACAGCTATCCATATCCAATCCTATCACTTTTTCTAATCAAACGCTTTCAATTGTATCAACATATAAGTATTTGGGAGTCTATCTTGACTCACATCTTACTTATCAAGAACATGTTCAAACCCTAACCAGAAAGTTAAACCAAAAGTTATATGTTTATAGCAAAATTAGACCATATTTGTTGCTTTCTGTTTCAAAAACCTATCTTCATGCCATCATTCTGTCCACTTTGTCGTATTGTTTACCTGTTTGGTCACTAACAACAAATGAGATTATTGAACCTGTAATAAGAATTTATAATAGAGCTCATAAGATCCATGTCAGGCTTCCAGGCTGGACTCACCACTGTACTGCACTATCTTTGTGTAATGCCTTGACATTTCAGAACTATAAAATAAGCCATGGGATAAACTTGTTTTATCAAATCTCAAATGGACACACTGTAACTGCTCTAAACGAATTGGTTCCGAAACTTAGCTCAAGGTCTGAGCGCACTACGAGATCTTTTACAAATGGACTCTTGCCTTTACCGGCTTTTAGAAACTGTTATGGACAGAGATCTTTTTTTCATGTGCTCACTAAAACCTGGAATGAGATCCCACAGCACATCAGAACTATCACATCAAGAAGACTATTTAAAATAACATTTGCTCGCCATTTAATGGACAGGTATAGCTGTGACCATTGAGACGGCTCTATAGCCCCTCTTGTTGTCCAATATCTTGGTTTGTGTGTCTGTTGTTGTCTCTAGCTGTTTAGTGTGTGAACTTTGTTGTGTCTGTGGTTTATATGTTCTGCAGAGCAGGAACCTGCTGAAAATCAGTTTTATACTGAGCCAGGCCCGATTGTCCTTAATCTTTTCCTGTTTTAAAAATATAAATAAATAAATAAATAAATTATGGAATCAAACTAATCAAGAGTTCTAGACTTTGACAGGTTTTTCTTATTTGCTTTCATGTTACTATAGACAACTATGCCTAGGGTCTTGAAGTTCTATCACACCACATGTAGTCACTTACATGTATGCTTACTCTTTAGGTGTTTACAACATCACCGGTCAGGGCTGGACTGGTAATCTGGCATACCGGGCAAATGCCCGGTGGGCCGACGTGCTTTTTGGGCCGATAAATCTCATACTTTTTTTTTTCTTTTAACGGCCCATAAAACTTGTACATCGGCGGCCCATTCGTTTTGTTTTGTTTAAATTGATGGTGCTGGGTTAGTGCCGGTGTAATGCATTGGTCAAAAAAAAGTAAGCGTTAGTTTTTTTTCCCACTGACAGACCGGCTTATGAAACCCGTAGATCAGCGGCCCATTGGTTGTTTTCTTGATTGATTTCTTGACACTGGGCTGGCCCAATCACACCTCCCCCTTTGGGCTTTGAGTGAGCGTGCAGTGTCAAGTGTGTATCTGTCAAAATAGTCTGAGAGATGGAGAAGAAACGCAAGGAATGTACAGGAATGTAAAAAAGACGCGTTTTTATCCATGTTTTCCGCCAAAATAAAAGCTTGATGCAGTTTCCGTCAAAATAAAAGATCATGTGCTTATCTCTTTCAAGTTTAGAAATGAGTACAAAACTAATTATGAAAGTTTTCTTTATTTTTCAGTGCATTTGTTTTGCAATATATGGCTATTACTGTCATTGGTTTAATATTATAACTATTATTATGTAGTAGTGTAATATAGACAGACACTGTTACTAAAAGAGGTATGATTTTTTCTTTGTTTAATTTGCACACTTAATATGGGTTGGAGCCTTTTAATTTTGAACTCTCAAACTGCACCAGATTAATGAATTTAACATTAAAATGCACAAATCTTTCTTAGGGGGGGCATGCCCCCAAACCCCCCTAGAGGGACAGAGGTCCGCCCACCACAGTTTTACCAAGATCCTGTGGGAAACATTGGTATTGCTATGCCAATGCAGCTTATAGCTTGTTTTTTGGATGCATCACTGTGGAGTATAGTTCAATTGTATTAATAAATTACAATTTTGTACTTATTTAATCTGTTAACTCGTTCCTACTCACTCATTACATGGCATTAGTGGTTTTAATGAAAAGGAGTTGAACAAAAACATATTTAAGGGCGTGCAAAGATGGGTGGTGTTTATGGTCATATGTAGTGGGCCAGTCTGGGCCAAAATGCCAGGGCCGATTTTCTGTCCCAGTCCAGCCCTGTCACCGGTCACTACATGATAAAAGTGTGAAAATTAATCGTAAGAAGAAGTTTATATTAGTTCAAGTTTGCTTTGTGTGGATGTATTGTTCTGTTCCAGTCATGTTCTCTGACTAAATCTGAAGTTAAAATATATCACCTATGGGGTCAATGCCTGTTCCCCAATGGTATCTGCTGAAGCTTTTGCAAGAGGCATATATAACCCTCGGGTCCCAGCAAGTTTTCACCAAGGTGGTAAGGCCCAGCGATCCATTTCGCCCCTTTGCTTACCTTGTTTATTCGTGTAGCCAGCCCTCCAGATAATCAATATGCACTTGCTTAGCATTTCTACCATTGGGTTATTATGGAATCAAGCTAATCAAGAATTCTAGACTTTGACAGGTTCTTCTTATTTGCTTTCATGTTACTATAGACAACTATGCCTAGAGTCTTGAAGTTCTATCACACCACATGTAGTCACTTACATGTATGCTTACTTGGCATATGTAACTCTTTAGGTATTTACAACACCACTGGTCAATATATGCTAAAAGTGTGAAAATTAATCGTAGGAAGAAGTTTATATTAGTTCAAGTTTGCTCTGTGTGGATGTATTGTTCTGTTCCAGTGATGTTCTGTGACTAAATCTGAAGGGAAAAGATATCACCTATGGGGTCAAAGCCATTTCCCCAATGGTATCTGCTGAAGCTTTTGCAAGAGGCATATATACCCCTCGGGTCCCAGCAAGTTTTCACCAAGGTGGTAGGACCCAGCGATCCATTTTGCCCCTTTGCATACCTTGTTTATTCGTGAAGCCTGCCTTCCAGATAATCAATATGCACTTGCTTAGCAGTTTTTCCATTGGGTTATTATGGAATCAAACTAATCAAGAGTTCTAGAATTTGACAGGTTCTTCTTATTTGCTTTCATGTTACTATAGACAACTATGCCTAGGGTCTTGAAGTTCTATCACACCACATGTAGTCACTTACATGTATGCTTACTTGGCATATGTAACTCTTTAGGTATTTACAACACCACTGGTCACTACATGATAAAAGTGTGAAAATTAATCGTAAGAAGAAGTTTATATTAGTTCAAGTTTGCTCAGTGTGGATGTATTGTTCTTTTCCAGTGATGTTCTGTGATTAAATCTGAAGGGAAAAGATATCACCTTTGGGGTCAAAGCCTGTTCCCCAGTGTTACCTGCTGAAGCTTTTGCAAGAGGCATATATACCCCTCGGGTCCCAACAAGTTTTCACCAAGGTGGTAGGACCCAGCGATCCAATTCGCCCCTTTGCATGCCTTGTTTATTCGTGTAGCCAGCCCTCCAGATAATCAATATGCACTTGCTTAGCAGTTTTTCCATTGGGTTATTATGGAATCAAACGAATCAAGAGTTCTAGACTTTGACAGGTTCTTCTTATTTGCTTTAATGTTACTATAGACAACTATGCCTAGGGTCTTGAAGTTCTATCACACCAAATGTAGTCACTTACATGTATGCTTACTCTTTAGGTGTTTACAACATCACCGGTCACTACAAGATAAAAGTGTGAAAATTAATCATAAGAAGAAGTTTATATTAGTTCAAGTTTGCTCTGTGTGGATGTATTGTTCTGTTCCAGTCATGTTCTCTGACTAAATCTGAAGGGAAAATATATCACCTATGGGGTCAAAGCCTGTTCCCCAATGGTATCTGCTGAAGCTTTTGCAAGAGGCCTATATAACCCTCGGCTCCCAGCAAGTTTTCACCAAGGTGGTAGGACCCAGCGATCCATTTCACCCCTTTGCATACCTTGTTTATTCGTGTAGACTGCCTTCCAGATAATCAATATGCACTTGCTTAGCATTTCTTCCATTGGGTTATTATGGAATCAAACTAATCAAGAATTCTAGACTTTGACAGGTTCTTCTTATTTGCTTTCATGTTACTATAGACAACTATGCCTAGGGTCTTGAAGTTCTATCACACCACATGTAGTCACTTACATGTATGCTTACTTGGCATATGTAATTCTTTAGGTATTTACAACACCACCGGTCACTACATGATAAAAGTGTGAAAATTAATCGTAAGAAGAAGTTTATATTAGTTCAGGTTTGCTCTGTGTGGATGTATTGTTCTGTTCCAGTGATGTTCTGTGACTAAATCTGAAGGGAAAAGATATCACCTATGGGGTCAAAGCCTGTTCCCCAATGGTATCTGCTGAAGCTTTTGCAAGAGGCATATATACCCCTCGGGTCCCAGCAAGTTTTCACCAAGGTGGTAGGGCCCAGCGATCCATTTCGTGCCTTTGCATAACTTGTTTATTCGTGTAGCCTGCTTTCCAGATAATCAATATGCACTTGCTTAGCAGTTTTTCCATTGGGTTATTATGGAATCAAACTAATCAAGAGTTCTAGACTTTGACAGGTTCTTCTTATTTGCTTTCATGTTACTATAGACAACTATGCCTAGGGTCTTGAAGTTCTATCACACCAAATGTAGTCACTTACATGTATGCTTACTCTTTAGGTGTTTACAACATCACCGGTCACTACAAGATAAAAGTGTGAAATTAATCGTAAGAAGAAGTTTATATTAGTTCAAGTTTGCTCTGTGTGGATGCATTGTTCTGTTCCAGTGATGTTGTGTGACTAAATCTGAAGGGAAAATATATCACCTATGGGGTCAAAGCCTGTTCCCCAATGGTATCTGCTCAAGCTTTTGCAAGAGGCATATATACCCCTCGGGTCCCAGCAAGTTTTCACCAAGGTGATAGGACCCAGCGATCCATTTTGCCCCTTTGCATAACTTGTTTATTCGTGTAGCCTGCCTTCCAGATAATCAATATGCACTTGCTTAGCAGTTTTTCCATTGGGTTATTATGGAATCAAACTAATCAAGAGTTCTAGACTTTGACAGGTTCTTCTTATTTGCTTTCATGTTACTATATACAACTTTGCCTAGGGTCTTGAAGTTCTATCACACCACATGTAGTCACTTACATGTATGCTTACTTGGCATATGTAATTCTTTAGGTATTTACAACACCATTGTTCACTATATGATAAAAGTAAGAAAATTAATCGTAAGAAGAAGTTTATATTAGTTCAAGTTTGCTCTCTGTGTATGTATTGTTCTGTTCCAGTCATGTTCTCTGACTAAATCTGAAGGGAAAATATATCAACTATGGGGTCAAAGCCTGTTCCCCAATGGTATCTGCTGAAGCTGTTGCAAGAGGCATATATAACCCTCGGGTCACAGCAAGTTTTCACCAAGGTGGTAAGGCCCAGCGATCCATTTCGCCCCTTTGCTTACCTTGTTTATTCGTGTAGCCAGCCGTCCAGATAATCAATATGCACTTGCTTAGCATTTCTTCCATTGGGTTATTATGGAATCAAACTAATCAAGATTTCTAGACTTTGACAGGTTCTTCTTATTTGCTTTCATGTTACTATAGACAACTATGCCTAGGGTCTTGAAGTTCTATCACACCACATGTAGTCACTTACATGTATGCTTACTTGGCATATGTAATTCTTTAGGTGTTTACAACATCACCGGTCACTACAAGATAAAAGTGTGAAATTAATCGTAAGAAGAAGTTTATATTAGTTCAAGTTTGCTCTCTGTGTATGTATTGATCTGTTCCAGTGATGTTCTGTGACTAAATCTGAAGGGAAAAGATATCACCTATGGGGTCAAAGCCTGTTCCCCAATGGTAACTGCTCAAGCTTTTGCAAGAGGCATATATACCCCTCGGGTCCCAGCAAGTTTTCACCAAGGTGGTAGGACCCAGCGATCTATTTTGCCCCTTTGCATAACTTGTTTATTCGTGTAGCCTGCCTTCCAGATAATCAATATGCACTTGCTTAGCAGTTTTTCCATTGGGTTATTATGGAATCAAACTAATCAAGAGTTCTAGACTTTGACAGGTTCTTCTTATTTGCTTTCATGTTACTATAGACAACTATGCCTAGGGTCTTGAAGTTCTATCACACCACATGTAGTCACGTACATGTATGCTTACTTGGCATATGTAATTCTTTAGGTATTTACAACACCATTGTTCACTATATGATAAAAGTGAGAAAATTAATAGTAAGAAGAAGTTTATATTAGTTCAAGTTTGCTCTCTGTGTATGTATTGTTCTGTTCCAGTCATGTTCTGTGACTAAATCTGAAGGGAAAAGATATCACCTATGGGGTCAAAGCCTGTTCCCCAGTGGTATCTGCTGACGCTTTTGCAAGAGGCATATATACCCCTCGGGTCCCAGCAAGTTTTCACCAAGGTGGTAGGGCCCAGCGATCCATTTCGTGGCTTTGCATAACTTGTTTATTCGTGTAGCCTGCCTTCCAGATAATCAATATGCACTTGCTTAGCAGTTTTTCCATTGGGTTATTATGGAATCAAACTAATCAAGAGTTCTAGACTTTGACAGGTTTTTCTTATTTGCTTTCATGTTACTATAGACAACTATGCCTAGGGTCTTGAAGTTCTATCACACCACATGTAGTCACTTACATGTATGCTTACTCTTTAGGTGTTTACAACATCACCGGTCAGGGCTGGACTGGTAATCTGGCATACCGGGCAAATGCCCGGTGGGCCGACGTGCTTTTTGGGCCGATAAATCTCATACTTTTTTTTTTCTTTTAACGGCCCATAAAACTTGTACATCGGCGGCCCATTCGTTTTGTTTTGTTTAAATTGATGGTGCTGGGTTAGTGCCGGTGTAATGCATTGGTCAAAAAAAAGTAAGCGTTAGTTTTTTTTCCCACTGACAGACCGGCTTATGAAACCCGTAGATCAGCGGCCCATTGGTTGTTTTCCTGATTGATTTCTTGACACTGGGCTGGCCCAATCACACCTCCCCCTTTGGGCTTTGAGTGAGCGTGCAGTGTCAAGTGTGTATCTGTCAAAATAGTCTGAGAGATGGAGAAGAAACGCAAGGAATGTACAGGAATGTAAAAAAGACGCGTTTTTATCCATGTTTTCCGCCAAAATAAAAGCTTGATGCAGTTTCCGTCAAAATAAAAGATCATGTGCTTATCTCTTTCAAGTTTAGAAATGAGTACAAAACTAATTATGAAAGTTTTCTTTATTTTTCAGTGCATTTGTTTTGCAATATATGGCTATTACTGTCATTGGTTTAATATTATAACTATTATTATGTAGTAGTGTAATATAGACAGACACTGTTACTAAAAGAGGTATGATTTTTTCTTTGTTTAATTTGCACACTTAATATGGGTTGGAGCCTTTTAATTTTGAACTCTCAAACTGCACCAGATTAATGAATTTAACATTAAAATGCACAAATTTTTCTTAGGGGGGGCATGCCCCCAAACCCCCCTAGAGGGACAGAGGTCCGCCCACCACAGTTTTACCAAGATCCTGTGGGAAACATTGGTATTGCTATGCCAATGCAGCTTATAGCTTGTTTTTTGGATGCATCACTGTGGAGTATAGTTCAATTGTATTAATAAATTACTATTTTGTACTTATTTAATCTGTTAACTCGTTCCTACTCACTCATTACATGGCATTAGTGGTTTTAATGAAAAGGAGTTGAACAAAAACATATTTAAGGGCGTGCAAAGATGGGTGGTGTTTATGGTCATATGTAGTGGGCCAGTCTGGGCCAAAATGCCAGGGCCGATTTTCTGTCCCAGTCCAGCCCTGTCACCAGTCACTACATGATAAAAGTGTGAAAATTAATCGTAAGAAGAAGTTTATATTAGTTCAAGTTTGCTTTGTGTGGATGTATTGTTCTGTTCCAGTCATGTTCTCTGACTAAATCTGAAGTTAAAATATATCACCTATGGGGTCAATGCCTGTTCCCCAATGGTATCTGCTGAAGCTTTTGCAAGAGGCATATATAACCCTCGGGTCCCAGCAAGTTTTCACCAAGGTGGTAAGGCCCAGCGATCCATTTCGCCCCTTTGCTTACCTTGTTTATTCGTGTAGCCAGCCCTCCAGATAATCAATATGCACTTGCTTAGCATTTCTTCCATTGGGTTATTATGGAATCAAGCTAATCAAGAATTCTAGACTTTGACAGGTTCTTCTTATTTGCTTTCATGTTACTATAGACAACTATGCCTAGGGTCTTGAAGTTCTATCACACCACATGTAGTCACTTACATGTATGCTTACTTGGCATATGTAACTCTTTAGGTATTTACAACACCACTGGTCACTATATGCTAAAAGTGTGAAAATTAATCGTAGGAAGAAGTTTATATTAGTTCAAGTTTGCTCTGTGTGGATGTATTGTTCTGTTCCAGTGATGTTCTGTGACTAAATCTGAAGGGAAAAGATATCACCTATGGGGTCAAAGCCATTTCCCCAATGGTATCTGCTGAAGCTTTTGCAAGAGGCATATATACCCCTCGGGTCCCAGCAAGTTTTCACCAAGGTGGTAGGACCCAGCGATCCATTTTGCCCCTTTGCATACCTTGTTTATTCGTGAAGCCTGCCTTCCAGATAATCAATATGCACTTGCTTAGCAGTTTTTCCATTGGGTTATTATGGAATCAAACTAATCAAGAGTTCTAGACTTTGACAGGTTCTTCTTATTTGCTTTCATGTTACTATAGACAACTATGCCTAGGGTCTTGAAGTTCTATCACACCACATGTAGTCACTTACATGTATGCTTACTTGGCATATGTAACTCTTTAGGTATTTACAACACCACTGGTCACTACATGATAAAAGTGTGAAAATTAATCGTAAGAAGAAGTTTATATTAGTTCAAGTTTGCTCAGTGTGGATGTATTGTTCTTTTCCAGTGATGTTCTGTGATTAAATCTGAAGGGAAAAGATATCACCTATGGGGTCAAAGCCTGTTCCCCAGTGTTACCTGCTGAAGCTTTTGCAAGAGGCATATATACATACCCCTCGGGTCCCAACAAGTTTTCACCAAGGTGGTAGGACCCAGCGATCCAATTCGCCCCTTTGCATGCCTTGTTTATTCGTGTAGCCAGCCCTCCAGATAATCAATATGCACTTGCTTAGCAGTTTTTCCATTGGGTTATTATGGAATCAAACGAATCAAGAGTTCTAGACTTTGACAGGTTCTTCTTATTTGCTTTAATGTTACTATAGACAACTATGCCTAGGGTCTTGAAGTTCTATCACACCAAATGTAGTCACTTACATGTATGCTTACTCTTTAGGTGTTTACAACATCACCGGTCACTACAAGATAAAAGTGTGAAAATTAATCGTAAGAAGAAGTTTATATTAGTTCAAGTTTGCTCTGTGTGGATGTATTGTTCTGTTCCAGTCATGTTCTCTGACTAAATCTGAAGGGAAAATATATCACCTATGGGGTCAAAGCCTGTTCCCCAATGGTATCTGCTGAAGCTTTTGCAAGAGGCCTATATAACCCTCGGCTCCCAGCAAGTTTTCACCAAGGTGGTAGGACCCAGCGATCCATTTCACCCCTTTGCATACCTTGTTTATTCGTGTAGACTGCCTTCCAGATAATCAATATGCACTTGCTTAGCATTTCTTCCATTGGGTTATTATGGAATCAAACTAATCAAGAATTCTAGACTTTGACAGGTTCTTCTTATTTGCTTTCATGTTACTATAGACAACTATGCCTAGGGTCTTGAAGTTCTATCACACCACATGTAGTCACTTACATGTATGCTTACTTGGCATATGTAACTCTTTAGGTATTTACAACACCACCGGTCACTACATGATAAAAGTGTGAAAATTAATCGTAAGAAGAAGTTTATATTAGTTCAGGTTTGCTCTGTGTGGATGTATTGTTCTGTTCCAGTGATGTTCTGTGACTAAATCTGAAGGGAAAAGATATCACCTATGGGGTCAAAGCCTGTTCCCCAATGGTATCTGCTGAAGCTTTTGCAAGAGGCATATATACCCCTCGGGTCCCAGCAAGTTTTCACCAAGGTGGTAGGGCCCAGTGATCCATTTCGTGCCTTTGCATAACTTGTTTATTCGTGTAGCCTGCCTTCCAGATAATCAATATGCACTTGCTTAGCAGTTTTTCCATTGGGTTATTATGGAATCAAACTAATCAAGAGTTCTAGACTTTGACAGGTTCTTCTTATTTGCTTTCATGTTACTATAGACAACTATGTCTAGGGTCTTGAAGTTCTATCACACCAAATGTAGTCACTTACATGTATGCTTACTCTTTAGGTGTTTACAACATCACCGGTCACTACAAGATAAAAGTGTGAAATTAATCGTAAGAAGAAGTTTATATTAGTTCAAGTTTGCTCTGTGTGGATGTATTGTTCTGTTCCAGTGATGTTGTGTGACTAAATCTGAAGGGAAAATATATCACCTATGGGGTCAAAGCCTGTTCCCCAATGGTATCTGCTCAAGCTTTTGCAAGAGGCATATATACGCCTCGGGTCCCAGCAAGTTTTCACCAAGGTGATAGGACCCAGCGATCCATTTTGCCCCTTTGCATAACTTGTTTATTCGTGTAGCCTGCCTTCCAGATAATCAATATGCACTTGCTTAGCAGTTTTTCCATTGGGTTATTATGGAATCAAACTAATCAAGAGTTCTAGACTTTGACAGGTTCTTCTTATTTGCTTTCATGTTACTATAGACAACTATGCCTAGGGTCTTGAAGTTCTATCACACCAAATGTAGTCACTTACATGTATGCTTACTCTTTAGGTGTTTACAACATCACCGGTCACTACAAGATAAAAGTGTGAAAATTAATCGTAAGAAGAAGTTTATATTAGTTCAAGTTTGCTCTGTGTGGATGTATTGTTCTGTTCCAGTCATGTTCTCTGACTAAATCTGAAGGGAAAATATATCACCTATGGGGTCAAAGCCTGTTCCCCAATGGTATCTGCTCAAGCTTTTGCAAGAGGCATATATACCCCTCGGGTCCCAGCAAGTTTTCACCAAGGTGATAGGACCCAGCGATCCATTTTGCCCCTTTGCATAACTTGTTTATTCGTGTAGCCTGCCTTCCAGATAATCAATATGCACTTGCTTAGCAGTTTTTCCATTGGGTTATTATGGAATCAAACTAATCAAGAGTTCTAGACTTTGACAGGTTCTTCTTATTTGCTTTCATGTTACTATAGACAACTTTGCCTAGGGTCTTGAAGTTCTATCACACCACATGTAGTCACTTACATGTATGCTTACTTGGCATATGTAATTCTTTAGGTATTTACAACACCATTGTTCACTATATGATAAAAGTAAGAAAATTAATCGTAAGAAGAAGTTTATATTAGTTCAAGTTTGCTCTCTGTGTATGTATTGTTCTGTTCCAGTCATGTTCTCTGACTAAATCTGAAGGGAAAAGATATCAACTATGGGGTCAAAGCCTGTTCCCCAATGGTATCTGCTGAAGCTGTTGCAAGAGGCATATATAACCCTCGGGTCACAGCAAGTTTTCACCAAGGTTGTAAGGCCCAGCGATCCATTTCGCCCCTTTGCTTACCTTGTTTATTCGTGTAGCCAGCCGTCCAGATAATCAATATGCACTTGCTTAGCATTTCTTCCATTGGGTTATTATGGAATCAAACTAATCAAGAATTCTAGACTTTGACAGGTTCTTCTTATTTGCTTTCATGTTACTATAGACAACTATGCCTAGGGTCTTGAAGTTCTATCACACCACATGTAGTCACTTACATGTATGCTTACTTGGCATATGTAACTCTTTAGGTATTTACAACGCCACTGGTCACTATATGCTAAAAGTGTGAAAATTAATCGTAAGAAGAAGTTTATATTTGTTCAAGTTTGCTCCGTGTGGATGTATTGTTCTGTTCCAGTGATGTTCTGTGACTAAATCTGAAGGGAAAAGATATCACCTATGGGGTCAAAGCCATTTCCCCAATGGTATCTGCTGAAGCTTTTGCAAGAGGCATATATACCCCTCGGGTCCCAGCAAGTTTTCACCAAGGTGGTAGGACCCAGCGATCCATTTTGCCCCTTTGCATAACTTGTTTATTCGTGTAGCCTGCCTTCCAGATAATCAATATGCACTTGCTTAGCAGTTTTTCCATTGGGTTATTATGGAATCAAACTAATCAAGAGTTCTAGACTTTGACAGGTTCTTCTTATTTGCTTTCATGTTACTATAGACAACTATGCCTAGGGTCTTGAAGTTCTATCACACCACATGTAGTCACGTACATGTATGCTTACTTGGCATATGTAATTCTTTAGGTATTTACAACACCATTGTTCACTATATGATAAAAGTGAGAAAATTAATCGTAAGAAGAAGTTTATATTAGTTCAAGTTTGCTCTCTGTGTATGTATTGTTCTGTTCCAGTCATGTTCTGTGACTAAATCTGAAGGGAAAAGATATCACCTATGGGGTCAAAGCCTGTTCCCCAGTGGTATCTGCTGAAGCTTTTTCAAGAGACATATATACCCCTCGGGTCCCAGCAAGTTTTCACCAAGGTGGTAGGGCCCAGCGATCCATTTCGTGACTTTGCATAACTTGTTTATTCGTGTAGCCTGCCTTCCAGATAATCAATATGCACTTGCTTAGCAGTTTTTCCATTGGGTTATTATGGAATCAAACTAATCAAGAGTTCTAGACTTTGACAGGTTTTTCTTATTTGCTTTCATGTTACTATAGACAACTATGCCTAGGGTCTTGAAGTTCTATCACACCACATGTAGTCACTTACATGTATGCTTACTCTTTAGGTGTTTACAACATCACCGGTCAGGGCTGGACTGGTAATCTGGCATACCGGGCAAATGCCCGGTGGGCCGACGTGCTTTTTGGGCCGATAAATCTCATACTTTTTTTTTTCTTTTAACGGCCCATAAAACTTGTACATCGGCGGCCCATTCGTTTTGTTTTGTTTAAATTGATGGTGCTGGGTTAGTGCCGGTGTAATGCATTGGTCAAAAAAAAGTAAGCGTTAGTTTTTTTTCCCACTGACAGACCGGCTTATGAAACCCGTAGATCAGCGGCCCATTGGTTGTTTTCCTGATTGATTTCTTGACACTGGGCTGGCCCAATCACACCTCCCCCTTTGGGCTTTGAGTGAGCGTGCAGTGTCAAGTGTGTATCTGTCAAAATAGTCTGAGAGATGGAGAAGAAACGCAAGGAATGTACAGGAATGTAAAAAAGACGCGTTTTTATCCATGTTTTCCGCCAAAATAAAAGCTTGATGCAGTTTCCGTCAAAATAAAAGATCATGTGCTTATCTCTTTCAAGTTTAGAAATGAGTACAAAACTAATTATGAAAGTTTTCTTTATTTTTCAGTGCATTTGTTTTGCAATATATGGCTATTACTGTCATTGGTTTAATATTATAACTATTATTATGTAGTAGTGTAATATAGATAGACACTGTTACTAAAAGAGGTATGATTTTTTCTTTGTTTAATTTGCACACTTAATATGGGTTGGAGCCTTTTAATTTTGAACTCTCAAACTGCACCAGATTAATGAATTTAACATTAAAATGCACAAATTTTTCTTAGGGGGGGCATGCCCCAAAACCCCCCTAGAGGGACAGAGGTCCGCCCACCACAGTTTTACCAAGATCCTGTGGGAAACATTGGTATTGCTATGCCAATGCAGCTTATAGCTTGTTTTTTGGATGCATCACTGTGGAGTATAGTTCAATTGTATTAATAAATTACAATTTTGTACTTATTTAATCTGTTAACTCGTTCCTACTCACTCATTACATGGCATTAGTGGTTTTAATGAAAAGGAGTTGAACAAAAACATATTTAAGGGCGTGCAAAGATGGGTGGTGTTTATGGTCATATGTAGTGGGCCAGTCTGGGCCAAAATGCCAGGGCCGATTTTCTGTCCCAGTCCAGCCCTGTCACCGGTCACTACATGATAAAAGTGTGAAAATTAATCGTAAGAAGAAGTTTATATTAGTTCAAGTTTGCTTTGTGTGGATGTATTGTTCTGTTCCAGTCATGTTCTCTGACTAAATCTGAAGTTAAAATATATCACCTATGGGGTCAATGCCTGTTCCCCAATGGTATCTGCTGAAGCTTTTGCAAGAGGCATATATAACCCTCGGGTCCCAGCAAGTTTTCACCAAGGTGGTAAGGCCCAGCGATCCATTTCGCCCCTTTGCTTACCTTGTTTATTCGTGTAGCCAGCCCTCCAGATAATCAATATGCACTTGCTTAGCATTTCTTCCATTGGGTTATTATGGAATCAAGCTAATCAAGAATTCTAGACTTTGACAGGTTCTTCTTATTTGCTTTCATGTTACTATAGACAACTATGCCTAGGGTCTTGAAGTTCTATCACACCACATGTAGTCACTTACATGTATGCTTACTTGGCATATGTAACTCTTTAGGTATTTACAACACCACTGGTCACTATATGCTAAAAGTGTGAAAATTAATCGTAGGAAGAAGTTTATATTAGTTCAAGTTTGCTCTGTGTGGATGTATTGTTCTGTTCCAGTGATGTTCTGTGACTAAATCTGAAGGGAAAAGATATCACCTATGGGGTCAAAGCCATTTCCCCAATGGTATCTGCTGAAGCTTTTGCAAGAGGCATATATACCCCTCGGGTCCCAGCAAGTTTTCACCAAGGTGGTAGGACCCAGCGATCCATTTTGCCCCTTTGCATACCTTGTTTATTCGTGAAGCCTGCCTTCCAGATAATCAATATGCACTTGCTTAGCAGTTTTTCCATTGGGTTATTATGGAATCAAACTAATCAAGAGTTCTAGACTTTGACAGGTTCTTCTTATTTGCTTTCATGTTACTATAGACAACTATGCCTAGGGTCTTGAAGTTCTATCACACCACATGTAGTCACTTACATGTATGCTTACTTGGCATATGTAACTCTTTAGGTATTTACAACACCACTGGTCACTACATGATAAAAGTGTGAAAATTAATCGTAAGAAGAAGTTTATATTAGTTCAAGTTTGCTCAGTGTGGATGTATTGTTCTTTTCCAGTGATGTTCTGTGATTAAATCTGAAGGGAAAAGATATCACCTATGGGGTCAAAGCCTGTTCCCCAGTGTTACCTGCTGAAGCTTTTGCAAGAGGCATATATACCCCTCGGGTCCCAACAAGTTTTCACCAAGGTGGTAGGACCCAGCGATCCAATTCGCCCCTTTGCATGCCTTGTTTATTCGTGTAGCCAGCCCTCCAGATAATCAATATGCACTTGCTTAGCAGTTTTTCCATTGGGTTATTATGGAATCAAACGAATCAAGAGTTCTAGACTTTGACAGGTTCTTCTTATTTGCTTTAATGTTACTATAGACAACTATGCCTAGGGTCTTGAAGTTCTATCACACCAAATGTAGTCACTTACATGTATGCTTACTCTTTAGGTGTTTACAACATCACCGGTCACTACAAGATAAAAGTGTGAAAATTAATCGTAAGAAGAAGTTTATATTAGTTCAAGTTTGCTCTGTGTGGATGTATTGTTCTGTTCCAGTCATGTTCTCTGACTAAATCTGAAGGGAAAATATATCACCTATGGGGTCAAAGCCTGTTCCCCAATGGTATCTGCTGAAGCTTTTGCAAGAGGCCTATATAACCCTCGGCTCCCAGCAAGTTTTCACCAAGGTGGTAGGACCCAGCGATCCATTTCACCCCTTTGCATACCTTGTTTATTCGTGTAGACTGCCTTCCAGATAATCAATATGCACTTGCTTAGCATTTCTTCCATTGGGTTATTATGGAATCAAACTAATCAAGAATTCTAGACTTTGACAGGTTCTTCTTATTTGCTTTCATGTTACTATAGACAACTATGCCTAGGGTCTTGAAGTTCTATCACACCACATGTAGTCACTTACATGTATGCTTACTTGGCATATGTAACTCTTTAGGTATTTACAACACCACCGGTCACTACATGATAAAAGTGTGAAAATTAATCGTAAGAAGAAGTTTATATTAGTTCAGGTTTGCTCTGTGTGGATGTATTGTTCTGTTCCAGTGATGTTCTGTGACTAAATCTGAAGGGAAAAGATATCACCTATGGGGTCAAAGCCTGTTCCCCAATGGTATCTGCTGAAGCTTTTGCAAGAGGCATATATACCCCTCGGGTCCCAGCAAGTTTTCACCAAGGTGGTAGGGCCCAGCGATCCATTTCGTGCCTTTGCATAACTTGTTTATTCGTGTAGCCTGCCTTCCAGATAATCAATATGCACTTGCTTAGCAGTTTTTCCATTGGGTTATTATGGAATCAAACTAATCAAGAGTTCTAGACTTTGACAGGTTCTTCTTATTTGCTTTCATGTTACTATAGACAACTATGTCTAGGGTCTTGAAGTTCTATCACACCAAATGTAGTCACTTACATGTATGCTTACTTATTAGGTGTTTACAACATCACCGGTCACTACAAGATAAAAGTGTGAAATTAATCGTAAGAAGAAGTTTATATTAGTTCAAGTTTGCTCTGTGTGGATGTATTGTTCTGTTCCAGTGATGTTGTGTGACTAAATCTGAAGGGAAAATATATCACCTATGGGGTCAAAGCCTGTTCCCCAATGGTATCTGCTCAAGCTTTTGCAAGAGGCATATATACGCCTCGGGTCCCAGCAAGTTTTCACCAAGGTGATAGGACCCAGCGATCCATTTTGCCCCTTTGCATAACTTGTTTATTCGTGTAGCCTGCCTTCCAGATAATCAATATGCACTTGCTTAGCAGTTTTTCCATTGGGTTATTATGGAATCAAACTAATCAAGAGTTCTAGACTTTGACAGGTTCTTCTTATTTGCTTTCATGTTACTATAGACAACTATGCCTAGGGTCTTGAAGTTCTATCACACCAAATGTAGTCACTTACATGTATGCTTACTCTTTAGGTGTTTACAACATCACCGGTCACTACAAGATAAAAGTGTGAAATTAATCGTAAGAAGAAGTTTATATTAGTTCAAGTTTGCTCTGTGTGGATGTATTGTTCTGTTCCAGTGATGTTGTGTGACTAAATCTGAAGGGAAAATATATCACCTATGGGGTCAAAGCCTGTTCCCCAATGGTATCTGCCAAAGCTTTTGCAAGAGGCATATATACCCCTCGGGTCCCAGCAAGTTTTCACCAAGGTTATAGGACCCAGCGATCCATTTTGCCCCTTTGCATAACTTGTTTATTCGTGTAGCCTGCCTTCCAGATAATCAATATGCACTTGCTTAGCAGTTTTTCCATTGGGTTATTATGGAATCAAACTAATCAAGAGTTCTAGACTTTGACAGGTTCTTCTTATTTGCTTTCATGTTACTATAGACAACTATGCCTAGGGTCTTGAAGTTCTATCACACCACATGTAGTCACTTACATGTATGCTTACTTGGCATATGTAACTCTTTAGGTATTTACAACACCACTGGTCACTACATGATAAAAGTGTGAAAATTAATCGTAAGAAGAAGTTTATATTAGTTCAAGTTTGCTCAGTGTGGATGTATTGTTCTTTTCCAGTGATGTTCTGTGATTAAATCTGAAGGGAAAAGATATCACCTATGGGGTCAAAGCCTGTTCCCCAGTGTTACCTGCTGAAGCTTTTGCAAGAGGCATATATACCCCTCGGGTCCCAACAAGTTTTCACCAAGGTGGTAGGACCCAGCGATCCAATTCGCCCCTTTGCATGCCTTGTTTATTCGTGTAGCCAGCCCTCCAGATAATCAATATGCACTTGCTTAGCAGTTTTTCCATTGGGTTATTATGGAATCAAACTAATCAAGAGTTCTAGACTTTGACAGGTTCTTCTTATTTGCTTTCATGTTACTATAGACAACTATGCCTAGGGTCTTGAAGTTCTATCACACCAAATGTAGTCACTTACATGTATGCTTACTCTTTAGGTGTTTACAACATCACCGGTCACTATATGCTAAAAGTGTGAAAATTAATCGTAGGAAGAAGTTTATATTAGTTCAAGTTTGCTCTGTGTGGATGTATTGTTCTGTTCCAGTCATGTTCTCTGACTAAATCTGAAGGGAAAATATATCACCTATGGGGTCAAAGCCTGTTCCCCAATGGTATCTGCTCAAGCTTTTGCAAGAGGCATATATACCCCTCGGGTCCCAGCAAGTTTTCACCAAGGTGATAGGACCCAGCGATCCATTTTGCCCCTTTGCATAACTTGTTTATTCGTGTAGCCTGCCTTCCAGATAATCAATATGCACTTGCTTAGCAGTTTTTCCATTGGGTTATTATGGAATCAAACTAATCAAGAGTTCTAGACTTTGACAGGTTCTTCTTATTTGCTTTCATGTTACTATAGACAACTTTGCCTAGGGTCTTGAAGTTCTATCACACCACATGTAGTCACTTACATGTATGCTTACTTGGCATATGTAATTCTTTAGGTATTTACAACACCATTGTTCACTATATGATAAAAGTAAGAAAATTAATCGTAAGAAGAAGTTTATATTAGTTCAAGTTTGCTCTCTGTGTATGTATTGTTCTGTTCCAGTCATGTTCTCTGACTAAATCTGAAGGGAAAAGATATCAACTATGGGGTCAAAGCCTGTTCCCCAATGGTATCTGCTGAAGCTGTTGCAAGAGGCATATATAACCCTCGGGTCACAGCAAGTTTTCACCAAGGTTGTAAGGCCCAGCGATCCATTTCGCCCCTTTGCTTACCTTGTTTATTCGTGTAGCCAGCCGTCCAGATAATCAATATGCACTTGCTTAGCATTTCTTCCATTGGGTTATTATGGAATCAAACTAATCAAGAATTCTAGACTTTGACAGGTTCTTCTTATTTGCTTTCATGTTACTATAGACAACTATGCCTAGGGTCTTGAAGTTCTATCACACCACATGTAGTCACTTACATGTATGCTTACTTGGCATATGTAACTCTTTAGGTATTTACAACGCCACTGGTCACTATATGCTAAAAGTGTGAAAATTAATCGTAAGAAGAAGTTTATATTTGTTCAAGTTTGCTCCGTGTGGATGTATTGTTCTGTTCCAGTGATGTTCTGTGACTAAATCTGAAGGGAAAAGATATCACCTATGGGGTCAAAGCCATTTCCCCAATGGTATCTGCTGAAGCTTTTGCAAGAGGCATATATACCCCTCGGGTCCCAGCAAGTTTTCACCAAGGTGGTAGGACCCAGCGATCCATTTTGCCCCTTTGCATAACTTGTTTATTCGTGTAGCCTGCCTTCCAGATAATCAATATGCACTTGCTTAGCAGTTTTTCCATTGGGTTATTATGGAATCAAACTAATCAAGAGTTCTAGACTTTGACAGGTTCTTCTTATTTGCTTTCATGTTACTATAGACAACTATGCCTAGGGTCTTGAAGTTCTATCACACCACATGTAGTCACGTACATGTATGCTTACTTGGCATATGTAATTCTTTAGGTATTTACAACACCATTGTTCACTATATGATAAAAGTGAGAAAATTAATCGTAAGAAGAAGTTTATATTAGTTCAAGTTTGCTCTCTGTGTATGTATTGTTCTGTTCCAGTCATGTTCTGTGACTAAATCTGAAGGGAAAAGATATCACCTATGGGGTCAAAGCCTGTTCCCCAGTGGTATCTGCTGAAGCTTTTTCAAGAGACATATATACCCCTCGGGTCCCAGCAAGTTTTCACCAAGGTGGTAGGGCCCAGCGATCCATTTCGTGACTTTGCATAACTTGTTTATTCGTGTAGCCTGCCTTCCAGATAATCAATATGCACTTGCTTAGCAGTTTTTCCATTGGGTTATTATGGAATCAAACTAATCAAGAGTTCTAGACTTTGACAGGTTTTTCTTATTTGCTTTCATGTTACTATAGACAACTATGCCTAGGGTCTTGAAGTTCTATCACACCACATGTAGTCACTTACATGTATGCTTACTCTTTAGGTGTTTACAACATCACCGGTCAGGGCTGGACTGGTAATCTGGCATACCGGGCAAATGCCCGGTGGGCCGACGTGCTTTTTGGGCCGATAAATCTCATACTTTTTTTTTTCTTTTAACGGCCCATAAAACTTGTACATCGGCGGCCCATTCGTTTTGTTTTGTTTAAATTGATGGTGCTGGGTTAGTGCCGGTGTAATGCATTGGTCAAAAAAAAGTAAGCGTTAGTTTTTTTTCCCACTGACAGACCGGCTTATGAAACCCGTAGATCAGCGGCCCATTGGTTGTTTTCCTGATTGATTTCTTGACACTGGGCTGGCCCAATCACACCTCCCCCTTTGGGCTTTGAGTGAGCGTGCAGTGTCAAGTGTGTATCTGTCAAAATAGTCTGAGAGCTGGAGAAGAAACGCAAGGAATGTACAGGAATGTAAAAAAGACGCGTTTTTATCCATGTTTTCCGCCAAAATAAAAGCTTGATGCAGTTTCCGTCAAAATAAAAGATCATGTGCTTATCTCTTTCAAGTTTAGAAATGAGTACAAAACTAATTATGAAAGTTTTCTTTATTTTTCAGTGCATTTGTTTTGCAATATATGGCTATTACTGTCATTGGTTTAATATTATAACTATTATTATGTAGTAGTGTAATATAGACAGACACTGTTACTAAAAGAGGTATGATTTTTTCTTTGTTTAATTTGCACACTTAATATGGGTTGGAGCCTTTTAATTTTGAACTCTCAAACTGCACCAGATTAATGAATTTAACATTAAAATGCACAAATTTTTCTTAGGGGGGGCATGCCCCCAAACCCCCCTAGAGGGACAGAGGTCCGCCCACCACAGTTTTACCAAGATCCTGTGGGAAACATTGGTATTGCTATGCCAATGCAGCTTATAGCTTGTTTTTTGGATGCATCACTGTGGAGTATAGTTCAATTGTATTAATAAATTACAATTTTGTACTTATTTAATCTGTTAACTCGTTCCTACTCACTCATTACATGGCATTAGTGGTTTTAATGAAAAGGAGTTGAACAAAAACATATTTAAGGGCGTGCATAGATGGGTGGTGTTTATGGTCATATGTAGTGGGCCAGTCTGGGCCAAAATGCCAGGGCCGATTTTCTGTCCCAGTCCAGCCCTGTCACCGGTCACTACATGATAAAAGTGTGAAAATTAATCGTAAGAAGAAGTTTATATTAGTTCAAGTTTGCTTTGTGTGGATGTATTGTTCTGTTCCAGTCATGTTCTCTGACTAAATCTGAAGTTAAAATATATCACCTATGGGGTCAATGCCTGTTCCCCAATGGTATCTGCTGAAGCTTTTGCAAGAGGCATATATAACCCTCGGGTCCCAGCAAGTTTTCACCAAGGTGGTAAGGCCCAGCGATCCATTTCGCCCCTTTGCTTACCTTGTTTATTCGTGTAGCCAGCCCTCCAGATAATCAATATGCACTTGCTTAGCATTTCTTCCATTGGGTTATTATGGAATCAAGCTAATCAAGAATTCTAGACTTTGACAGGTTCTTCTTATTTGCTTTCATGTTACTATAGACAACTATGCCTAGGGTCTTGAAGTTCTATCACACCACATGTAGTCACTTACATGTATGCTTACTTGGCATATGTAACTCTTTAGGTATTTACAACACCACTGGTCACTATATGCTAAAAGTGTGAAAATTAATCGTAGGAAGAAGTTTATATTAGTTCAGGTTTGCTCTGTGTGGATGTATTGTTCTGTTCCAGTGATGTTCTGTGACTAAATCTGAAGGGAAAAGATATCACCTATGGGGTCAAAGCCTGTTCCCCAATGGTATCTGCTGAAGTTTTTGCAAGAGGCATATATACCCCTCGGGTCCCAGCAAGTTTTCACCAAGGTGGTAGGGCCCAGCGATCCATTTCGTGCCTTTGCATAACTTGTTTATTCGTGTAGCCTGCCTTCCAGATAATCAATATGCACTTGCTTAGCAGTTTTTCCATTGGGTTATTATGGAATCAAACTAATCAAGAGTTCTAGACTTTGACAGGTTCTTCTTATTTGCTTTCATGTTACTATAGACAACTATGCCTAGGGTCTTGAAGTTCTATCACACCAAATGTAGTCACTTACATGTATGCTTACTCTTTAGGTGTTTACAACATCACCGGTCACTACAAGATAAAAGTGTGAAATTAATCGTAAGAAGAAGTTTATATTAGTTCAAGTTTGCTCTGTGTGGATGTATTGTTCTGTTCCAGTGATGTTGTGTGACTAAATCTGAAGGGAAAATATATCACCTATGGGGTCAAAGCCTGTTCCCCAATGGTATCTGCTCAAGCTTTTGCAAGAGGCATATATACCCCTCGGGTCCCAGCAAGTTTTCACCAAGGTGAAAGGACCCAGCGATCCATTTTGCCCCTTTGCATAACTTGTTTATTCGTGTAGCCTGCCTTCCAGATAATCAATATGCACTTGCTTAGCAGTTTTTCCATTGGGTTATTATGGAATCAAACTAATCAAGAGTTCTAGACTTTGACAGGTTCTTCTTATTTGCTTTCATGTTACTATAGACAACTTTGCCTAGGGTCTTGAAGTTCTATCACACCACATGTAGTCACTTACATGTATGCTTACTTGGCATATGTAATTCTTTAGGTATTTACAACACCATTGTTCACTATATGATAAAAGTAAGAAAATTAATCGTAAGAAGAAGTTTATATTAGTTCAAGTTTGCTCTCTGTGTATGTATTGTTCTGTTCCAGTCATGTTCTCTGACTAAATCTGAAGGGAAAAGATATCAACTATGGGGTCAAAGCCTGTTCCCCAATGGTATCTGCTGAAGCTGTTGCAAGAGGCATATATAACCCTCGGGTCACAGCAAGTTTTCACCAAGGTGGTAAGGCCCAGCGATCCATTTCGCCCCTTTGCTTACCTTGTTTATTCGTGTAGCCAGCCGTCCAGATAATCAATATGCACTTGCTTAGCATTTCTTCCATTGGGTTATTATGGAATCAAACTAATCAAGAATTCTAGACTTTGACAGGTTCTTCTTATTTGCTTTCATGTTACTATAGACAACTATGCCTAGGGTCTTGAAGTTCTATCACACCACATGTAGTCACTTACATGTATGCTTACTTGGCATATGTAACTCTTTAGGTATTTACAACGCCACTGGTCACTATATGCTAAAAGTGTGAAAATTAATCGTAAGAAGAAGTTTATATTAGTTCAAGTTTGCTCTGTGTGGATGTATTGTTCTGTTCCAGTGATGTTCTGTGACTAAATCTGAAGGGAAAAGATATCACCTATGGGGTCAAAGCCATTTCCCCAATGGTATCTGCTGAAGCTTTTGCAAGAGGCATATATACCCCTCGGGTCCCAGCAAGTTTTTACCAAGGTGGTAGGACCCAGCGATCCATTTTGCCCCTTTGCATACCTTGTTTATTCGTGAAGCTTGCCTTCCAGATAATCAATATGCACTTGCTTAGCAGTTTTTCCATTGGGTTATTATGGAATCAAACTAATCAAGAGTTCTAGACTTTGACAGGTTCTTCTTATTTGCTTTCATGTTACTATAGACAACTATGCCTAGGGTCTTGAAGTTCTATCACACCACATGTAGTCACTTACCTGTATGCTTACTTGGCATATGTAATTCTTTAGGTATTTACAACACCACCGGTCACTACATGATAAAATTGTGAAAATTAATCGTAAGAAAAAGTTTTTATTAGTTCAAGTTTGCTCTGTGTGGATGTATTGTTCTGTTCCAGTCATGTTCTCTGACTAAATCTGAAGGGAAAAGATATCACCTATGGGGTCAAAGCCTGTTCCCCAATGGTAACTGCTCAAGCTTTTGCAAGAGGCATATATACCCCTCGGGTCCCAGCAAGTTTTCACCAAGGTGGTAGGACCCAGCGATCTATTTTGCCCCTTTGCATAACTTGTTTATTCGTGTAGCCTGCCTTCCAGATAATCAATATGCACTTGCTTAGCAGTTTTTCCATTGGGTTATTATGGAATCAAACTAATCAAGAGTTCTAGACTTTGACAGGTTCTTCTTATTTGCTTTCATGTTACTATAGACAACTATGCCTAGGGTCTTGAAGTTCTATCACACCACATGTAGTCACGTACATGTATGCTTACTTGGCATATGTAATTCTTTAGGTATTTACAACACCATTGTTCACTATATGATAAAAGTGAGAAAATTAATCGTAAGAAGAAGTTTATATTAGTTCAAGTTTGCTCTCTGTGTATGTATTGTTCTGTTCCAGTCATGTTCTGTGACTAAATCTGAAGGGAAAAGATATCACCTGTGGGGTCAAAGCCTGTTCCCCAGTGGTATCTGCTGAAGCTTTTGCAAGAGACATATATACCCCTCGGGTCCCAGCAAGTTTTCACCAAGGTGGTAGGGCCCAGCGATCCATTTCGTGGCTTTGCATAACTTGTTTATTCGTGTAGCCTACCTTCCAGATAATCAATATGCACTTGCTTAGCAGTTTTTCCATTGGGTTATTATGGAATCAAACTAATCAAGAGTTCTAGACTTTGACAGGTTCTTCTTATTTGCTTTCATGTTACTATAGACAACTATGTCTAGGGTCTTGAAGTTCTATCACACCAAATGTAGTCACTTACATGTATGCTTACTCTTTAGGTGTTTACAACATCACCGGTCACTACAAGATAAAAGTGTGAAATTAATCGTAAGAAGAAGTTTATATTAGTTCAAGTTTGCTCTGTGTGGATGTATTGTTCTGTTCCAGTGATGTTGTGTGACTAAATCTGAAGGGAAAATATATCACCTATGGGGTCAAAGCCTGTTCCCCAATGGTATCTGCTCAAGCTTTTGCAAGAGGCATATATACGCCTCGGGTCCCAGCAAGTTTTCACCAAGGTGATAGGACCCAGCGATCCATTTTGCCCCTTTGCATAACTTGTTTATTCGTGTAGCCTGCCTTCCAGATAATCAATATGCACTTGCTTAGCAGTTTTTCCATTGGGTTATTATGGAATCAAACTAATCAAGAGTTCTAGACTTTGACAGGTTCTTCTTATTTGCTTTCATGTTACTATAGACAACTATGCCTAGGGTCTTGAAGTTCTATCACACCAAATGTAGTCACTTACATGTATGCTTACTCTTTAGGTGTTTACAACATCACCGGTCACTACAAGATAAAAGTGTGAAAATTAATCGTAAGAAGAAGTTTATATTAGTTCAAGTTTGCTCTGTGTGGATGTATTGTTCTGTTCCAGTCATGTTCTCTGACTAAATCTGAAGGGAAAATATATCACCTATGGGGTCAAAGCCTGTTCCCCAATGGTATCTGCTCAAGCTTTTGCAAGAGGCATATATACCCCTCGGGTCCCAGCAAGTTTTCACCAAGGTGATAGGACCCAGCGATCCATTTTGCCCCTTTGCATAACTTGTTTATTCGTGTAGCCTGCCTTCCAGATAATCAATATGCACTTGCTTAGCAGTTTTTCCATTGGGTTATTATGGAATCAAACTAATCAAGAGTTCTAGACTTTGACAGGTTCTTCTTATTTGCTTTCATGTTACTATAGACAACTTTGCCTAGGGTCTTGAAGTTCTATCACACCACATGTAGTCACTTACATGTATGCTTACTTGGCATATGTAATTCTTTAGGTATTTACAACACCATTGTTCACTATATGATAAAAGTAAGAAAATTAATCGTAAGAAGAAGTTTATATTAGTTCAAGTTTGCTCTCTGTGTATGTATTGTTCTGTTCCAGTCATGTTCTCTGACTAAATCTGAAGGGAAAAGATATCAACTATGGGGTCAAAGCCTGTTCCCCAATGGTATCTGCTGAAGCTGTTGCAAGAGGCATATATAACCCTCGGGTCACAGCAAGTTTTCACCAAGGTTGTAAGGCCCAGCGATCCATTTCGCCCCTTTGCTTACCTTGTTTATTCGTGTAGCCAGCCGTCCAGATAATCAATATGCACTTGCTTAGCATTTCTTCCATTGGGTTATTATGGAATCAAACTAATCAAGAATTCTAGACTTTGACAGGTTCTTCTTATTTGCTTTCATGTTACTATAGACAACTATGCCTAGGGTCTTGAAGTTCTATCACACCACATGTAGTCACTTACATGTATGCTTACTTGGCATATGTAACTCTTTAGGTATTTACAACGCCACTGGTCACTATATGCTAAAAGTGTGAAAATTAATCGTAAGAAGAAGTTTATATTTGTTCAAGTTTGCTCCGTGTGGATGTATTGTTCTGTTCCAGTGATGTTCTGTGACTAAATCTGAAGGGAAAAGATATCACCTATGGGGTCAAAGCCATTTCCCCAATGGTATCTGCTGAAGCTTTTGCAAGAGGCATATATACCCCTCGGGTCCCAGCAAGTTTTCACCAAGGTGGTAGGACCCAGCGATCCATTTTGCCCCTTTGCATAACTTGTTTATTCGTGTAGCCTGCCTTCCAGATAATCAATATGCACTTGCTTAGCAGTTTTTCCATTGGGTTATTATGGAATCAAACTAATCAAGAGTTCTAGACTTTGACAGGTTCTTCTTATTTGCTTTCATGTTACTATAGACAACTATGCCTAGGGTCTTGAAGTTCTATCACACCACATGTAGTCACGTACATGTATGCTTACTTGGCATATGTAATTCTTTAGGTATTTACAACACCATTGTTCACTATATGATAAAAGTGAGAAAATTAATCGTAAGAAGAAGTTTATATTAGTTCAAGTTTGCTCTCTGTGTATGTATTGTTCTGTTCCAGTCATGTTCTGTGACTAAATCTGAAGGGAAAAGATATCACCTATGGGGTCAAAGCCTGTTCCCCAGTGGTATCTGCTGAAGCTTTTTCAAGAGACATATATACCCCTCGGGTCCCAGCAAGTTTTCACCAAGGTGGTAGGGCCCAGCGATCCATTTCGTGACTTTGCATAACTTGTTTATTCGTGTAGCCTGCCTTCCAGATAATCAATATGCACTTGCTTAGCAGTTTTTCCATTGGGTTATTATGGAATCAAACTAATCAAGAGTTCTAGACTTTGACAGGTTTTTCTTATTTGCTTTCATGTTACTATAGACAACTATGCCTAGGGTCTTGAAGTTCTATCACACCACATGTAGTCACTTACATGTATGCTTACTCTTTAGGTGTTTACAACATCACCGGTCAGGGCTGGACTGGTAATCTGGCATACCGGGCAAATGCCCGGTGGGCCGACGTGCTTTTTGGGCCGATAAATCTCATACTTTTTTTTTTCTTTTAACGGCCCATAAAACTTGTACATCGGCGGCCCATTCGTTTTGTTTTGTTTAAATTGATGGTGCTGGGTTAGTGCCGGTGTAATGCATTGGTCAAAAAAAAGTAAGCGTTAGTTTTTTTTCCCACTGACAGACCGGCTTATGAAACCCGTAGATCAGCGGCCCATTGGTTGTTTTCCTGATTGATTTCTTGACACTGGGCTGGCCCAATCACACCTCCCCCTTTGGGCTTTGAGTGAGCGTGCAGTGTCAAGTGTGTATCTGTCAAAATAGTCTGAGAGATGGAGAAGAAACGCAAGGAATGTACAGGAATGTAAAAAAGACGCGTTTTTATCCATGTTTTCCGCCAAAATAAAAGCTTGATGCAGTTTCCGTCAAAATAAAAGATCATGTGCTTATCTCTTTCAAGTTTAGAAATGAGTACAAAACTAATTATGAAAGTTTTCTTTATTTTTCAGTGCATTTGTTTTGCAATATATGGCTATTACTGTCATTGGTTTAATATTATAACTATTATTATGTAGTAGTGTAATATAGATAGACACTGTTACTAAAAGAGGTATGATTTTTTCTTTGTTTAATTTGCACACTTAATATGGGTTGGAGCCTTTTAATTTTGAACTCTCAAACTGCACCAGATTAATGAATTTAACATTAAAATGCACAAATTTTTCTTAGGGGGGGCATGCCCCAAAACCCCCCTAGAGGGACAGAGGTCCGCCCACCACAGTTTTACCAAGATCCTGTGGGAAACATTGGTATTGCTATGCCAATGCAGCTTATAGCTTGTTTTTTGGATGCATCACTGTGGAGTATAGTTCAATTGTATTAATAAATTACAATTTTGTACTTATTTAATCTGTTAACTCGTTCCTACTCACTCATTACATGGCATTAGTGGTTTTAATGAAAAGGAGTTGAACAAAAACATATTTAAGGGCGTGCAAAGATGGGTGGTGTTTATGGTCATATGTAGTGGGACAGTCTGGGCCAAAATGCCAGGGCCGATTTTCTGTCCCAGTCCAGCCCTGTCACCGGTCACTACATGATAAAAGTGTGAAAATTAATCGTAAGAAGAAGTTTATATTAGTTCAAGTTTGCTTTGTGTGGATGTATTGTTCTGTTCCAGTCATGTTCTCTGACTAAATCTGAAGTTAAAATATATCACCTATGGGGTCAATGCCTGTTCCCCAATGGTATCTGCTGAAGCTTTTGCAAGAGGCATATATAACCCTCGGGTCCCAGCAAGTTTTCACCAAGGTGGTAAGGCCCAGCGATCCATTTCGCCCCTTTGCTTACCTTGTTTATTCGTGTAGCCAGCCCTCCAGATAATCAATATGCACTTGCTTAGCATTTCTTCCATTGGGTTATTATGGAATCAAGCTAATCAAGAATTCTAGACTTTGACAGGTTCTTCTTATTTGCTTTCATGTTACTATAGACAACTATGCCTAGGGTCTTGAAGTTCTATCACACCACATGTAGTCACTTACATGTATGCTTACTTGGCATATGTAACTCTTTAGGTATTTACAACACCACTGGTCACTATATGCTAAAAGTGTGAAAATTAATCGTAGGAAGAAGTTTATATTAGTTCAAGTTTGCTCTGTGTGGATGTATTGTTCTGTTCCAGTGATGTTCTGTGACTAAATCTGAAGGGAAAAGATATCACCTATGGGGTCAAAGCCATTTCCCCAATGGTATCTGCTGAAGCTTTTGCAAGAGGCATATATACCCCTCGGGTCCCAGCAAGTTTTCACCAAGGTGGTAGGACCCAGCGATCCATTTTGCCCCTTTGCATACCTTGTTTATTCGTGAAGCCTGCCTTCCAGATAATCAATATGCACTTGCTTAGCAGTTTTTCCATTGGGTTATTATGGAATCAAACTAATCAAGAGTTCTAGACTTTGACAGGTTCTTCTTATTTGCTTTCATGTTACTATAGACAACTATGCCTAGGGTCTTGAAGTTCTATCACACCACATGTAGTCACTTACATGTATGCTTACTTGGCATATGTAACTCTTTAGGTATTTACAACACCACTGGTCACTACATGATAAAAGTGTGAAAATTAATCGTAAGAAGAAGTTTATATTAGTTCAAGTTTGCTCAGTGTGGATGTATTGTTCTTTTCCAGTGATGTTCTGTGATTAAATCTGAAGGGAAAAGATATCACCTATGGGGTCAAAGCCTGTTCCCCAGTGTTACCTGCTGAAGCTTTTGCAAGAGGCATATATACCCCTCGGGTCCCAACAAGTTTTCACCAAGGTGGTAGGACCCAGCGATCCAATTCGCCCCTTTGCATGCCTTGTTTATTCGTGTAGCCAGCCCTCCAGATAATCAATATGCACTTGCTTAGCAGTTTTTCCATTGGGTTATTATGGAATCAAACGAATCAAGAGTTCTAGACTTTGACAGGTTCTTCTTATTTGCTTTAATGTTACTATAGACAACTATGCCTAGGGTCTTGAAGTTCTATCACACCAAATGTAGTCACTTACATGTATGCTTACTCTTTAGGTGTTTACAACATCACCGGTCACTACAAGATAAAAGTGTGAAAATTAATCGTAAGAAGAAGTTTATATTAGTTCAAGTTTGCTCTGTGTGGATGTATTGTTCTGTTCCAGTCATGTTCTCTGACTAAATCTGAAGGGAAAATATATCACCTATGGGGTCAAAGCCTGTTCCCCAATGGTATCTGCTGAAGCTTTTGCAAGAGGCCTATATAACCCTCGGCTCCCAGCAAGTTTTCACCAAGGTGGTAGGACCCAGCGATCCATTTCACCCCTTTGCATACCTTGTTTATTCGTGTAGACTGCCTTCCAGATAATCAATATGCACTTGCTTAGCATTTCTTCCATTGGGTTATTATGGAATCAAACTAATCAAGAATTCTAGACTTTGACAGGTTCTTCTTATTTGCTTTCATGTTACTATAGACAACTATGCCTAGGGTCTTGAAGTTCTATCACACCACATGTAGTCACTTACATGTATGCTTACTTGGCATATGTAACTCTTTAGGTATTTACAACACCACCGGTCACTACATGATAAAAGTGTGAAAATTAATCGTAAGAAGAAGTTTATATTAGTTCAGGTTTGCTCTGTGTGGATGTATTGTTCTGTTCCAGTGATGTTCTGTGACTAAATCTGAAGGGAAAAGATATCACCTATGGGGTCAAAGCCTGTTCCCCAATGGTATCTGCTGAAGCTTTTGCAAGAGGCATATATACCCCTCGGGTCCCAGCAAGTTTTCACCAAGGTGGTAGGGCCCAGCGATCCATTTCGTGCCTTTGCATAACTTGTTTATTCGTGTAGCCTGCCTTCCAGATAATCAATATGCACTTGCTTAGCAGTTTTTCCATTGGGTTATTATGGAATCAAACTAATCAAGAGTTCTAGACTTTGACAGGTTCTTCTTATTTGCTTTCATGTTACTATAGACAACTATGTCTAGGGTCTTGAAGTTCTATCACACCAAATGTAGTCACTTACATGTATGCTTACTCTTTAGGTGTTTACAACATCACCGGTCACTACAAGATAAAAGTGTGAAATTAATCGTAAGAAGAAGTTTATATTAGTTCAAGTTTGCTCTGTGTGGATGTATTGTTCTGTTCCAGTGATGTTGTGTGACTAAATCTGAAGGGAAAATATATCACCTATGGGGTCAAAGCCTGTTCCCCAATGGTATCTGCTCAAGCTTTTGCAAGAGGCATATATACGCCTCGGGTCCCAGCAAGTTTTCACCAAGGTGATAGGACCCAGCGATCCATTTTGCCCCTTTGCATAACTTGTTTATTCGTGTAGCCTGCCTTCCAGATAATCAATATGCACTTGCTTAGCAGTTTTTCCATTGGGTTATTATGGAATCAAACTAATCAAGAGTTCTAGACTTTGACAGGTTCTTCTTATTTGCTTTCATGTTACTATAGACAACTATGCCTAGGGTCTTGAAGTTCTATCACACCAAATGTAGTCACTTACATGTATGCTTACTCTTTAGGTGTTTACAACATCACCGGTCACTACAAGATAAAAGTGTGAAATTAATCGTAAGAAGAAGTTTATATTAGTTCAAGTTTGCTCTGTGTGGATGTATTGTTCTGTTCCAGTGATGTTGTGTGACTAAATCTGAAGGGAAAATATATCACCTATGGGGTCAAAGCCTGTTCCCCAATGGTATCTGCCAAAGCTTTTGCAAGAGGCATATATACCCCTCGGGTCCCAGCAAGTTTTCACCAAGGTTATAGGACCCAGCGATCCATTTTGCCCCTTTGCATAACTTGTTTATTCGTGTAGCCTGCCTTCCAGATAATCAATATGCACTTGCTTAGCAGTTTTTCCATTGGGTTATTATGGAATCAAACTAATCAAGAGTTCTAGACTTTGACAGGTTCTTCTTATTTGCTTTCATGTTACTATAGACAACTATGCCTAGGGTCTTGAAGTTCTATCACACCACATGTAGTCACTTACATGTATGCTTACTTGGCATATGTAACTCTTTAGGTATTTACAACACCACTGGTCACTACATGATAAAAGTGTGAAAATTAATCGTAAGAAGAAGTTTATATTAGTTCAAGTTTGCTCAGTGTGGATGTATTGTTCTTTTCCAGTGATGTTCTGTGATTAAATCTGAAGGGAAAAGATATCACCTATGGGGTCAAAGCCTGTTCCCCAGTGTTACCTGCTGAAGCTTTTGCAAGAGGCATATATACCCCTCGGGTCCCAACAAGTTTTCACCAAGGTGGTAGGACCCAGCGATCCAATTCGCCCCTTTGCATGCCTTGTTTATTCGTGTAGCCAGCCCTCCAGATAATCAATATGCACTTGCTTAGCAGTTTTTCCATTGGGTTATTATGGAATCAAACTAATCAAGAGTTCTAGACTTTGACAGGTTCTTCTTATTTGCTTTCATGTTACTATAGACAACTATGCCTAGGGTCTTGAAGTTCTATCACACCAAATGTAGTCACTTACATGTATGCTTACTCTTTAGGTGTTTACAACATCACCGGTCACTACAAGATAAAAGTGTGAAAATTAATCGTAAGAAGAAGTTTATATTAGTTCAAGTTTGCTCTGTGTGGATGTATTGTTCTGTTCCAGTCATGTTCTCTGACTAAATCTGAAGGGAAAATATATCACCTATGGGGTCAAAGCCTGTTCCCCAATGGTATCTGCTCAAGCTTTTGCAAGAGGCATATATACCCCTCGGGTCCCAGCAAGTTTTCACCAAGGTGATAGGACCCAGCGATCCATTTTGCCCCTTTGCATAACTTGTTTATTCGTGTAGCCTGCCTTCCAGATAATCAATATGCACTTGCTTAGCAGTTTTTCCATTGGGTTATTATGGAATCAAACTAATCAAGAGTTCTAGACTTTGACAGGTTCTTCTTATTTGCTTTCATGTTACTATAGACAACTTTGCCTAGGGTCTTGAAGTTCTATCACACCACATGTAGTCACTTACATGTATGCTTACTTGGCATATGTAATTCTTTAGGTATTTACAACACCATTGTTCACTATATGATAAAAGTAAGAAAATTAATCGTAAGAAGAAGTTTATATTAGTTCAAGTTTGCTCTCTGTGTATGTATTGTTCTGTTCCAGTCATGTTCTCTGACTAAATCTGAAGGGAAAATATATCACCTATGGGGTCAAAGCCTGTTCCCCAATGGTATCTGCTGAAGCTTTTGCAAGAGGCCTATATAACCCTCGGCTCCCAGCAAGTTTTCACCAAGGTGGTAGGACCCAGCGATCCATTTCACCCCTTTGCATACCTTGTTTATTCGTGTAGACTGCCTTCCAGATAATCAATATGCACTTGCTTAGCATTTCTTCCATTGGGTTATTATGGAATCAAACTAATCAAGAATTCTAGACTTTGACAGGTTCTTCTTATTTGCTTTCATGTTACTATAGACAACTATGCCTAGGGTCTTGAAGTTCTATCACACCACATGTAGTCACTTACATGTATGCTTACTTGGCATATGTAACTCTTTAGGTATTTACAACACCACCGGTCACTACATGATAAAAGTGTGAAAATTAATCGTAAGAAGAAGTTTATATTAGTTCAGGTTTGCTCTGTGTGGATGTATTGTTCTGTTCCAGTGATGTTCTGTGACTAAATCTGAAGGGAAAAGATATCACCTATGGGGTCAAAGCCTGTTCCCCAATGGTATCTGCTGAAGCTTTTGCAAGAGGCATATATACCCCTCGGGTCCCAGCAAGTTTTCACCAAGGTGGTAGGGCCCAGCGATCCATTTCGTGCCTTTGCATAACTTGTTTATTCGTGTAGCCTGCCTTCCAGATAATCAATATGCACTTGCTTAGCAGTTTTTCCATTGGGTTATTATGGAATCAAACTAATCAAGAGTTCTAGACTTTGACAGGTTCTTCTTATTTGCTTTCATGTTACTATAGACAACTATGTCTAGGGTCTTGAAGTTCTATCACACCAAATGTAGTCACTTACATGTATGCTTACTCTTTAGGTGTTTACAACATCACCGGTCACTACAAGATAAAAGTGTGAAATTAATCGTAAGAAGAAGTTTATATTAGTTCAAGTTTGCTCTGTGTGGATGTATTGTTCTGTTCCAGTGATGTTGTGTGACTAAATCTGAAGGGAAAATATATCACCTATGGGGTCAAAGCCTGTTCCCCAATGGTATCTGCTCAAGCTTTTGCAAGAGGCATATATACGCCTCGGGTCCCAGCAAGTTTTCACCAAGGTGATAGGACCCAGCGATCCATTTTGCCCCTTTGCATAACTTGTTTATTCGTGTAGCCTGCCTTCCAGATAATCAATATGCACTTGCTTAGCAGTTTTTCCATTGGGTTATTATGGAATCAAACTAATCAAGAGTTCTAGACTTTGACAGGTTCTTCTTATTTGCTTTCATGTTACTATAGACAACTATGCCTAGGGTCTTGAAGTTCTATCACACCAAATGTAGTCACTTACATGTATGCTTACTCTTTAGGTGTTTACAACATCACCGGTCACTACAAGATAAAAGTGTGAAATTAATCGTAAGAAGAAGTTTATATTAGTTCAAGTTTGCTCTGTGTGGATGTATTGTTCTGTTCCAGTGATGTTGTGTGACTAAATCTGAAGGGAAAATATATCACCTATGGGGTCAAAGCCTGTTCCCCAATGGTATCTGCCAAAGCTTTTGCAAGAGGCATATATACCCCTCGGGTCCCAGCAAGTTTTCACCAAGGTTATAGGACCCAGCGATCCATTTTGCCCCTTTGCATAACTTGTTTATTCGTGTAGCCTGCCTTCCAGATAATCAATATGCACTTGCTTAGCAGTTTTTCCATTGGGTTATTATGGAATCAAACTAATCAAGAGTTCTAGACTTTGACAGGTTCTTCTTATTTGCTTTCATGTTACTATAGACAACTATGCCTAGGGTCTTGAAGTTCTATCACACCACATGTAGTCACTTACATGTATGCTTACTTGGCATATGTAACTCTTTAGGTATTTACAACACCACTGGTCACTACATGATAAAAGTGTGAAAATTAATCGTAAGAAGAAGTTTATATTAGTTCAAGTTTGCTCAGTGTGGATGTATTGTTCTTTTCCAGTGATGTTCTGTGATTAAATCTGAAGGGAAAAGATATCACCTATGGGGTCAAAGCCTGTTCCCCAGTGTTACCTGCTGAAGCTTTTGCAAGAGGCATATATACCCCTCGGGTCCCAACAAGTTTTCACCAAGGTGGTAGGACCCAGCGATCCAATTCGCCCCTTTGCATGCCTTGTTTATTCGTGTAGCCAGCCCTCCAGATAATCAATATGCACTTGCTTAGCAGTTTTTCCATTGGGTTATTATGGAATCAAACTAATCAAGAGTTCTAGACTTTGACAGGTTCTTCTTATTTGCTTTCATGTTACTATAGACAACTATGCCTAGGGTCTTGAAGTTCTATCACACCAAATGTAGTCACTTACATGTATGCTTACTCTTTAGGTGTTTACAACATCACCGGTCACTACAAGATAAAAGTGTGAAAATTAATCGTAAGAAGAAGTTTATATTAGTTCAAGTTTGCTCTGTGTGGATGTATTGTTCTGTTCCAGTCATGTTCTCTGACTAAATCTGAAGGGAAAATATATCACCTATGGGGTCAAAGCCTGTTCCCCAATGGTATCTGCTCAAGCTTTTGCAAGAGGCATATATACCCCTCGGGTCCCAGCAAGTTTTCACCAAGGTGATAGGACCCAGCGATCCATTTTGCCCCTTTGCATAACTTGTTTATTCGTGTAGCCTGCCTTCCAGATAATCAATATGCACTTGCTTAGCAGTTTTTCCATTGGGTTATTATGGAATCAAACTAATCAAGAGTTCTAGACTTTGACAGGTTCTTCTTATTTGCTTTCATGTTACTATAGACAACTTTGCCTAGGGTCTTGAAGTTCTATCACACCACATGTAGTCACTTACATGTATGCTTACTTGGCATATGTAATTCTTTAGGTATTTACAACACCATTGTTCACTATATGATAAAAGTAAGAAAATTAATCGTAAGAAGAAGTTTATATTAGTTCAAGTTTGCTCTCTGTGTATGTATTGTTCTGTTCCAGTCATGTTCTCTGACTAAATCTGAAGGGAAAATATATCACCTATGGGGTCAAAGCCTGTTCCCCAATGGTATCTGCTGAAGCTTTTGCAAGAGGCCTATATAACCCTCGGCTCCCAGCAAGTTTTCACCAAGGTGGTAGGACCCAGCGATCCATTTCACCCCTTTGCATACCTTGTTTATTCGTGTAGACTGCCTTCCAGATAATCAATATGCACTTGCTTAGCATTTCTTCCATTGGGTTATTATGGAATCAAACTAATCAAGAATTCTAGACTTTGACAGGTTCTTCTTATTTGCTTTCATGTTACTATAGACAACTATGCCTAGGGTCTTGAAGTTCTATCACACCACATGTAGTCACTTACATGTATGCTTACTTGGCATATGTAACTCTTTAGGTATTTACAACACCACCGGTCACTACATGATAAAAGTGTGAAAATTAATCGTAAGAAGAAGTTTATATTAGTTCAGGTTTGCTCTGTGTGGATGTATTGTTCTGTTCCAGTGATGTTCTGTGACTAAATCTGAAGGGAAAAGATATCACCTATGGGGTCAAAGCCTGTTCCCCAATGGTATCTGCTGAAGCTTTTGCAAGAGGCATATATACCCCTCGGGTCCCAGCAAGTTTTCACCAAGGTGGTAGGGCCCAGCGATCCATTTCGTGCCTTTGCATAACTTGTTTATTCGTGTAGCCTGCCTTCCAGATAATCAATATGCACTTGCTTAGCAGTTTTTCCATTGGGTTATTATGGAATCAAACTAATCAAGAGTTCTAGACTTTGACAGGTTCTTCTTATTTGCTTTCATGTTACTATAGACAACTATGTCTAGGGTCTTGAAGTTCTATCACACCAAATGTAGTCACTTACATGTATGCTTACTCTTTAGGTGTTTACAACATCACCGGTCACTACAAGATAAAAGTGTGAAATTAATCGTAAGAAGAAGTTTATATTAGTTCAAGTTTGCTCTGTGTGGATGTATTGTTCTGTTCCAGTGATGTTGTGTGACTAAATCTGAAGGGAAAATATATCACCTATGGGGTCAAAGCCTGTTCCCCAATGGTATCTGCTCAAGCTTTTGCAAGAGGCATATATACGCCTCGGGTCCCAGCAAGTTTTCACCAAGGTGATAGGACCCAGCGATCCATTTTGCCCCTTTGCATAACTTGTTTATTCGTGTAGCCTGCCTTCCAGATAATCAATATGCACTTGCTTAGCAGTTTTTCCATTGGGTTATTATGGAATCAAACTAATCAAGAGTTCTAGACTTTGACAGGTTCTTCTTATTTGCTTTCATGTTACTATAGACAACTATGCCTAGGGTCTTGAAGTTCTATCACACCAAATGTAGTCACTTACATGTATGCTTACTCTTTAGGTGTTTACAACATCACCGGTCACTACAAGATAAAAGTGTGAAATTAATCGTAAGAAGAAGTTTATATTAGTTCAAGTTTGCTCTGTGTGGATGTATTGTTCTGTTCCAGTGATGTTGTGTGACTAAATCTGAAGGGAAAATATATCACCTATGGGGTCAAAGCCTGTTCCCCAATGGTATCTGCCAAAGCTTTTGCAAGAGGCATATATACCCCTCGGGTCCCAGCAAGTTTTCACCAAGGTTATAGGACCCAGCGATCCATTTTGCCCCTTTGCATAACTTGTTTATTCGTGTAGCCTGCCTTCCAGATAATCAATATGCACTTGCTTAGCAGTTTTTCCATTGGGTTATTATGGAATCAAACTAATCAAGAGTTCTAGACTTTGACAGGTTCTTCTTATTTGCTTTCATGTTACTATAGACAACTATGCCTAGGGTCTTGAAGTTCTATCACACCACATGTAGTCACTTACATGTATGCTTACTTGGCATATGTAACTCTTTAGGTATTTACAACACCACTGGTCACTACATGATAAAAGTGTGAAAATTAATCGTAAGAAGAAGTTTATATTAGTTCAAGTTTGCTCAGTGTGGATGTATTGTTCTTTTCCAGTGATGTTCTGTGATTAAATCTGAAGGGAAAAGATATCACCTATGGGGTCAAAGCCTGTTCCCCAGTGTTACCTGCTGAAGCTTTTGCAAGAGGCATATATACCCCTCGGGTCCCAACAAGTTTTCACCAAGGTGGTAGGACCCAGCGATCCAATTCGCCCCTTTGCATGCCTTGTTTATTCGTGTAGCCAGCCCTCCAGATAATCAATATGCACTTGCTTAGCAGTTTTTCCATTGGGTTATTATGGAATCAAACTAATCAAGAGTTCTAGACTTTGACAGGTTCTTCTTATTTGCTTTCATGTTACTATAGACAACTATGCCTAGGGTCTTGAAGTTCTATCACACCAAATGTAGTCACTTACATGTATGCTTACTCTTTAGGTGTTTACAACATCACCGGTCACTACAAGATAAAAGTGTGAAAATTAATCGTAAGAAGAAGTTTATATTAGTTCAAGTTTGCTCTGTGTGGATGTATTGTTCTGTTCCAGTCATGTTCTCTGACTAAATCTGAAGGGAAAATATATCACCTATGGGGTCAAAGCCTGTTCCCCAATGGTATCTGCTCAAGCTTTTGCAAGAGGCATATATACCCCTCGGGTCCCAGCAAGTTTTCACCAAGGTGATAGGACCCAGCGATCCATTTTGCCCCTTTGCATAACTTGTTTATTCGTGTAGCCTGCCTTCCAGATAATCAATATGCACTTGCTTAGCAGTTTTTCCATTGGGTTATTATGGAATCAAACTAATCAAGAGTTCTAGACTTTGACAGGTTCTTCTTATTTGCTTTCATGTTACTATAGACAACTTTGCCTAGGGTCTTGAAGTTCTATCACACCACATGTAGTCACTTACATGTATGCTTACTTGGCATATGTAATTCTTTAGGTATTTACAACACCATTGTTCACTATATGATAAAAGTAAGAAAATTAATCGTAAGAAGAAGTTTATATTAGTTCAAGTTTGCTCTCTGTGTATGTATTGTTCTGTTCCAGTCATGTTCTCTGACTAAATCTGAAGGGAAAAGATATCAACTATGGGGTCAAAGCCTGTTCCCCAATGGTATCTGCTGAAGCTGTTGCAAGAGGCATATATAACCCTCGGGTCACAGCAAGTTTTCACCAAGGTGGTAAGGCCCAGCGATCCATTTCGCCCCTTTGCTTACCTTGTTTATTCGTGTAGCCAGCCGTCCAGATAATCAATATGCACTTGCTTAGCATTTCTTCCATTGGGTTATTATGGAATCAAACTAATCAAGAATTCTAGACTTTGACAGGTTCTTCTTATTTGCTTTCATGTTACTATAGACAACTATGCCTAGGGTCTTGAAGTTCTATCACACCACATGTAGTCACTTACATGTATGCTTACTTGGCATATGTAACTCTTTAGGTATTTACAACGCCACTGGTCACTATATGCTAAAAGTGTGAAAATTAATCGTAAGAAGAAGTTTATATTTGTTCAAGTTTGCTCCGTGTGGATGTATTGTTCTGTTCCAGTGATGTTCTGTGACTAAATCTGAAGGGAAAAGATATCACCTATGGGGTCAAAGCCATTTCCCCAATGGTATCTGCTGAAGCTTTTGCAAGAGGCATATATACCCCTCGGGTCCCAGCAAGTTTTCACCAAGGTGGTAGGACCCAGCGATCCATTTTGCCCCTTTGCATAACTTGTTTATTCGTGTAGCCTGCCTTCCAGATAATCAATATGCACTTGCTTAGCAGTTTTTCCATTGGGTTATTATGGAATCAAACTAATCAAGAGTTCTAGACTTTGACAGGTTCTTCTTATTTGCTTTCATGTTACTATAGACAACTATGCCTAGGGTCTTGAAGTTCTATCACACCACATGTAGTCACGTACATGTATGCTTACTTGGCATATGTAATTCTTTAGGTATTTACAACACCATTGTTCACTATATGATAAAAGTGAGAAAATTAATCGTAAGAAGAAGTTTATATTAGTTCAAGTTTGCTCTCTGTGTATGTATTGTTCTGTTCCAGTCATGTTCTGTGACTAAACCTGAAGGGAAAAGATATCACCTATGGGGTCAAAGCCTGTTCCCCAGTGGTATCTGCTGAAGCTTTTTCAAGAGACATATATACCCCTCGGGTCCCAGCAAGTTTTCACCAAGGTGGTAGGGCCCAGCGATCCATTTCGTGACTTTGCATAACTTGTTTATTCGTGTAGCCTGCCTTCCAGATAATCAATATGCACTTGCTTAGCAGTTTTTCCATTGGGTTATTATGGAATCAAACTAATCAAGAGTTCTAGACTTTGACAGGTTTTTCTTATTTGCTTTCATGTTACTATAGACAACTATGCCTAGGGTCTTGAAGTTCTATCACACCACATGTAGTCACTTACATGTATGCTTACTCTTTAGGTGTTTACAACATCACCGGTCAGGGCTGGACTGGTAATCTGGCATACCGGGCAAATGCCCGGTGGGCCGACGTGCTTTTTGGGCCGATAAATCTCATACTTTTTTTTTTCTTTTAACGGCCCATAAAACTTGTACATCGGCGGCCCATTCGTTTTGTTTTGTTTAAATTGATGGTGCTGGGTTAGTGCCGGTGTAATGCATTGGTCAAAAAAAAGTAAGCGTTAGTTTTTTTTCCCACTGACAGACCGGCTTATGAAACCCGTAGATCAGCGGCCCATTGGTTGTTTTCCTGATTGATTTCTTGACACTGGGCTGGCCCAATCACACCTCCCCCTTTGGGCTTTGAGTGAGCGTGCAGTGTCAAGTGTGTATCTGTCAAAATAGTCTGAGAGATGGAGAAGAAACGCAAGGAATGTACAGGAATGTAAAAAAGACGCGTTTTTATCCATGTTTTCCGCCAAAATAAAAGCTTGATGCAGTTTCCGTCAAAATAAAAGATCATGTGCTTATCTCTTTCAAGTTTAGAAATGAGTACAAAACTAATTATGAAAGTTTTCTTTATTTTTCAGTGCATTTGTTTTGCAATATATGGCTATTACTGTCATTGGTTTAATATTATAACTATTATTATGTAGTGGTGTAATATAGACAGACACTGTTACTAAAAGAGGTATGATTTTTTCTTTGTTTAATTTGCACACTTAATATGGGTTGGAGCCTTTTAATTTTGAACTCTCAAACTGCACCAGATTAATGAATTTAACATTAAAATGCACAAATTTTTCTTAGGGGGGGCATGCCCCCAAACCCCCCTAGAGGGACAGAGGTCCGCCCACCACAGTTTTACCAAGATCCTGTGGGAAACATTGGTATTGCTATGCCAATGCAGCTTATAGCTTGTTTTTTGGATGCATCACTGTGGAGTATAGTTCAATTGTATTAATAAATTACAATTTTGTACTTATTTAATCTGTTAACTCGTTCCTACTCACTCATTACATGGCATTAGTGGTTTTAATGAAAAGGAGTTGAACAAAAACACATTTAAGGGCGTGCAAAGATGGGTGGTGTTTATGGTCATATGTAGTGGGACAGTCTGGGCCAAAATGCCAGGGCCGATTTTCTGTCCCAGTCCAGCCCTGTCACCGGTCACTACATGATAAAAGTGTGAAAATTAATCGTAAGAAGAAGTTTATATTAGTTCAAGTTTGCTTTGTGTGGATGTATTGTTCTGTTCCAGTCATGTTCTCTGACTAAATCTGAAGTTAAAATATATCACCTATGGGGTCAATGCCTGTTCCCCAATGGTATCTGCTGAAGCTTTTGCAAGAGGCATATATAACCCTCGGGTCCCAGCAAGTTTTCACCAAGGTGGTAAGGCCCAGCGATCCATTTCGCCCCTTTGCTTACCTTGTTTATTCGTGTAGCCAGCCCTCCAGATAATCAATATGCACTTGCTTAGCATTTCTTCCATTGGGTTATTATGGAATCAAGCTAATCAAGAATTCTAGACTTTGACAGGTTCTTCTTATTTGCTTTCATGTTACTATAGACAACTATGCCTAGGGTCTTGAAGTTCTATCACACCACATGTAGTCACTTACATGTATGCTTACTTGGCATATGTAACTCTTTAGGTATTTACAACACCACTGGTCACTATATGCTAAAAGTGTGAAAATTAATCGTAGGAAGAAGTTTATATTAGTTCAAGTTTGCTCTGTGTGGATGTATTGTTCTGTTCCAGTGATGTTCTGTGACTAAATCTGAAGGGAAAAGATATCACCTATGGGGTCAAAGCCATTTCCCCAATGGTATCTGCTGAAGCTTTTGCAAGAGGCATATATACCCCTCGGGTCCCAGCAAGTTTTCACCAAGGTGGTAGGACCCAGCGATCCATTTTGCCCCTTTGCATACCTTGTTTATTCGTGAAGCCTGCCTTCCAGATAATCAATATGCACTTGCTTAGCAGTTTTTCCATTGGGTTATTATGGAATCAAACTAATCAAGAGTTCTAGACTTTGACAGGTTCTTCTTATTTGCTTTCATGTTACTATAGACAACTATGCCTAGGGTCTTGAAGTTCTATCACACCACATGTAGTCACTTACATGTATGCTTACTTGGCATATGTAACTCTTTAGGTATTTACAACACCACTGGTCACTACATGATAAAAGTGTGAAAATTAATCGTAAGAAGAAGTTTATATTAGTTCAAGTTTGCTCAGTGTGGATGTATTGTTCTTTTCCAGTGATGTTCTGTGATTAAATCTGAAGGGAAAAGATATCACCTATGGGGTCAAAGCCTGTTCCCCAGTGTTACCTGCTGAAGCTTTTGCAAGAGGCATATATACCCCTCGGGTCCCAACAAGTTTTCACCAAGGTGGTAGGACCCAGCGATCCAATTCGCCCCTTTGCATGCCTTGTTTATTCGTGTAGCCAGCCCTCCAGATAATCAATATGCACTTGCTTAGCAGTTTTTCCATTGGGTTATTATGGAATCAAACGAATCAAGAGTTCTAGACTTTGACAGGTTCTTCTTATTTGCTTTAATGTTACTATAGACAACTATGCCTAGGGTCTTGAAGTTCTATCACACCAAATGTAGTCACTTACATGTATGCTTACTCTTTAGGTGTTTACAACATCACCGGTCACTACAAGATAAAAGTGTGAAAATTAATCGTAAGAAGAAGTTTATATTAGTTCAAGTTTGCTCTGTGTGGATGTATTGTTCTGTTCCAGTCATGTTCTCTGACTAAATCTGAAGGGAAAATATATCACCTATGGGGTCAAAGCCTGTTCCCCAATGGTATCTGCTGAAGCTTTTGCAAGAGGCCTATATAACCCTCGGCTCCCAGCAAGTTTTCACCAAGGTGGTAGGACCCAGCGATCCATTTCACCCCTTTGCATACCTTGTTTATTCGTGTAGACTGCCTTCCAGATAATCAATATGCACTTGCTTAGCATTTCTTCCATTGGGTTATTATGGAATCAAACTAATCAAGAATTCTAGACTTTGACAGGTTCTTCTTATTTGCTTTCATGTTACTATAGACAACTATGCCTAGGGTCTTGAAGTTCTATCACACCACATGTAGTCACTTACATGTATGCTTACTTGGCATATGTAACTCTTTAGGTATTTACAACACCACCGGTCACTACATGATAAAAGTGTGAAAATTAATCGTAAGAAGAAGTTTATATTAGTTCAGGTTTGCTCTGTGTGGATGTATTGTTCTGTTCCAGTGATGTTCTGTGACTAAATCTGAAGGGAAAAGATATCACCTATGGGGTCAAAGCCTGTTCCCCAATGGTATCTGCTGAAGCTTTTGCAAGAGGCATATATACCCCTCGGGTCCCAGCAAGTTTTCACCAAGGTGGTAGGGCCCAGCGATCCATTTCGCGCCTTTGCATAACTTGTTTATTCGTGTAGCCTGCCTTCCAGATAATCAATATGCACTTGCTTAGCAGTTTTTCCATTGGGTTATTATGGAATCAAACTAATCAAGAGTTCTAGACTTTGACAGGTTCTTCTTATTTGCTTTCATGTTACTATAGACAACTATGCCTAGGGTCTTGAAGTTCTATCACACCACATGTAGTCACGTACATGTATGCTTACTTGGCATATGTAATTCTTTAGGTATTTACAACACCATTGTTCACTATATGATAAAAGTGAGAAAATTAATCGTAAGAAGAAGTTTATATTAGTTCAAGTTTGCTCTCTGTGTATGTATTGTTCTGTTCCAGTCATGTTCTGTGACTAAATCTGAAGGGAAAAGATATCACCTATGGGGTCAAAGCCTGTTCCCCAGTGGTATCTGCTGAAGCTTTTTCAAGAGACATATATACCCCTCGGGTCCCAGCAAGTTTTCACCAAGGTGGTAGGGCCCAGCGATCCATTTCGTGACTTTGCATAACTTGTTTATTCGTGTAGCCTGCCTTCCAGATAATCAATATGCACTTGCTTAGCAGTTTTTCCATTGGGTTATTATGGAATCAAACTAATCAAGAGTTCTAGACTTTGACAGGTTTTTCTTATTTGCTTTCATGTTACTATAGACAACTATGCCTAGGGTCTTGAAGTTCTATCACACCACATGTAGTCACTTACATGTATGCTTACTCTTTAGGTGTTTACAACATCACCGGTCAGGGCTGGACTGGTAATCTGGCATACCGGGCAAATGCCCGGTGGGCCGACGTGCTTTTTGGGCCGATAAATCTCATACTTTTTTTTTTCTTTTAACGGCCCATAAAACTTGTACATCGGCGGCCCATTCGTTTTGTTTTGTTTAAATTGATGGTGCTGGGTTAGTGCCGGTGTAATGCATTGGTCAAAAAAAAGTAAGCGTTAGTTTTTTTTCCCACTGACAGACCGGCTTATGAAACCCGTAGATCAGCGGCCCATTGGTTGTTTTCCTGATTGATTTCTTGACACTGGGCTGGCCCAATCACACCTCCCCCTTTGGGCTTTGAGTGAGCGTGCAGTGTCAAGTGTGTATCTGTCAAAATAGTCTGAGAGATGGAGAAGAAACGCAAGGAATGTACAGGAATGTAAAAAAGACGCGTTTTTATCCATGTTTTCCGCCAAAATAAAAGCTTGATGCAGTTTCCGTCAAAATAAAAGATCATGTGCTTATCTCTTTCAAGTTTAGAAATGAGTACAAAACTAATTATGAAAGTTTTCTTTATTTTTCAGTGCATTTGTTTTGCAATATATGGCTATTACTGTCATTGGTTTAATATTATAACTATTATTATGTAGTAGTGTAATATAGACAGACACTGTTACTAAAAGAGGTATGATTTTTTCTTTGTTTAATTTGCACACTTAATATGGGTTGGAGCCTTTTAATTTTGAACTCTCAAACTGCACCAGATTAATGAATTTAACATTAAAATGCACAAATTTTTCTTAGGGGGGGCATGCCCCCAAACCCCCCTAGAGGGACAGAGGTCCGCCCACCACAGTTTTACCAAGATCCTGTGGGAAACATTGGTATTGCTATGCCAATGCAGCTTATAGCTTGTTTTTTGGATGCATCACTGTGGAGTATAGTTCAATTGTATTAATAAATTACAATTTTGTACTTATTTAATCTGTTAACTCGTTCCTACTCACTCATTACATGGCATTAGTGGTTTTAATGAAAAGGAGTTGAACAAAAACATATTTAAGGGCGTGCAAAGATGGGTGGTGTTTATGGTCATATGTAGTGGGACAGTCTGGGCCAAAATGCCAGGGCCGATTTTCTGTCCCAGTCCAGCCCTGTCACCGGTCACTACATGATAAAAGTGTGAAAATTAATCGTAAGAAGAAGTTTATATTAGTTCAAGTTTGCTTTGTGTGGATGTATTGTTCTGTTCCAGTCATGTTCTCTGACTAAATCTGAAGTTAAAATATATCACCTATGGGGTCAATGCCTGTTCCCCAATGGTATCTGCTGAAGCTTTTGCAAGAGGCATATATAACCCTCGGGTCCCAGCAAGTTTTCACCAAGGTGGTAAGGCCCAGCGATCCATTTCGCCCCTTTGCTTACCTTGTTTATTCGTGTAGCCAGCCCTCCAGATAATCAATATGCACTTGCTTAGCATTTCTTCCATTGGGTTATTATGGAATCAAGCTAATCAAGAATTCTAGACTTTGACAGGTTCTTCTTATTTGCTTTCATGTTACTATAGACAACTATGCCTAGGGTCTTGAAGTTCTATCACACCACATGTAGTCACTTACATGTATGCTTACTTGGCATATGTAACTCTTTAGGTATTTACAACACCACTGGTCACTATATGCTAAAAGTGTGAAAATTAATCGTAGGAAGAAGTTTATATTAGTTCAAGTTTGCTCTGTGTGGATGTATTGTTCTGTTCCAGTGATGTTCTGTGACTAAATCTGAAGGGAAAAGATATCACCTATGGGGTCAAAGCCATTTCCCCAATGGTATCTGCTGAAGCTTTTGCAAGAGGCATATATACCCCTCGGGTCCCAGCAAGTTTTCACCAAGGTGGTAGGACCCAGCGATCCATTTTGCCCCTTTGCATACCTTGTTTATTCGTGAAGCCTGCCTTCCAGATAATCAATATGCACTTGCTTAGCAGTTTTTCCATTGGGTTATTATGGAATCAAACTAATCAAGAGTTCTAGACTTTGACAGGTTCTTCTTATTTGCTTTCATGTTACTATAGACAACTATGCCTAGGGTCTTGAAGTTCTATCACACCACATGTAGTCACTTACATGTATGCTTACTTGGCATATGTAACTCTTTAGGTATTTACAACACCACTGGTCACTACATGATAAAAGTGTGAAAATTAATCGTAAGAAGAAGTTTATATTAGTTCAAGTTTGCTCAGTGTGGATGTATTGTTCTTTTCCAGTGATGTTCTGTGATTAAATCTGAAGGGAAAAGATATCACCTATGGGGTCAAAGCCTGTTCCCCAGTGTTACCTGCTGAAGCTTTTGCAAGAGGCATATATACCCCTCGGGTCCCAACAAGTTTTCACCAAGGTGGTAGGACCCAGCGATCCAATTCGCCCCTTTGCATGCCTTGTTTATTCGTGTAGCCAGCCCTCCAGATAATCAATATGCACTTGCTTAGCAGTTTTTCCATTGGGTTATTATGGAATCAAACGAATCAAGAGTTCTAGACTTTGACAGGTTCTTCTTATTTGCTTTAATGTTACTATAGACAACTATGCCTAGGGTCTTGAAGTTCTATCACACCAAATGTAGTCACTTACATGTATGCTTACTCTTTAGGTGTTTACAACATCACCGGTCACTACAAGATAAAAGTGTGAAAATTAATCGTAAGAAGAAGTTTATATTAGTTCAAGTTTGCTCTGTGTGGATGTATTGTTCTGTTCCAGTCATGTTCTCTGACTAAATCTGAAGGGAAAATATATCACCTATGGGGTCAAAGCCTGTTCCCCAATGGTATCTGCTGAAGCTTTTGCAAGAGGCCTATATAACCCTCGGCTCCCAGCAAGTTTTCACCAAGGTGGTAGGACCCAGCGATCCATTTCACCCCTTTGCATACCTTGTTTATTCGTGTAGACTGCCTTCCAGATAATCAATATGCACTTGCTTAGCATTTCTTCCATTGGGTTATTATGGAATCAAACTAATCAAGAATTCTAGACTTTGACAGGTTCTTCTTATTTGCTTTCATGTTACTATAGACAACTATGCCTAGGGTCTTGAAGTTCTATCACATCACATGTAGTCACTTACATGTATGCTTACTTGGCATATGTAACTCTTTAGGTATTTACAACACCACCGGTCACTACATGATAAAAGTGTGAAAATTAATCGTAAGAAGAAGTTTATATTAGTTCAGGTTTGCTCTGTGTGGATGTATTGTTCTGTTCCAGTGATGTTCTGTGACTAAATCTGAAGGGAAAAGATATCACCTATGGGGTCAAAGCCTGTTCCCCAATGGTATCTGCTGAAGCTTTTGCAAGAGGCATATATACCCCTCGGGTCCCAGCAAGTTTTCACCAAGGTGGTAGGGCCCAGCGATCCATTTCGTGCCTTTGCATAACTTGTTTATTCGTGTAGCCTGCCTTCCAGATAATCAATATGCACTTGCTTAGCAGTTTTTCCATTGGGTTATTATGGAATCAAACTAATCAAGAGTTCTAGACTTTGACAGGTTCTTCTTATTTGCTTTCATGTTACTATAGACAACTATGTCTAGGGTCTTGAAGTTCTATCACACCAAATGTAGTCACTTACATGTATGCTTACTCTTTAGGTGTTTACAACATCACCGGTCACTACAAGATAAAAGTGTGAAATTAATCGTAAGAAGAAGTTTATATTAGTTCAAGTTTGCTCTGTGTGGATGTATTGTTCTGTTCCAGTGATGTTGTGTGACTAAATCTGAAGGGAAAATATATCACCTATGGGGTCAAAGCCTGTTCCCCAATGGTATCTGCTCAAGCTTTTGCAAGAGGCATATATACGCCTCGGGTCCCAGCAAGTTTTCACCAAGGTGATAGGACCCAGCGATCCATTTTGCCCCTTTGCATAACTTGTTTATTCGTGTAGCCTGCCTTCCAGATAATCAATATGCACTTGCTTAGCAGTTTTTCCATTGGGTTATTATGGAATCAAACTAATCAAGAGTTCTAGACTTTGACAGGTTCTTCTTATTTGCTTTCATGTTACTATAGACAACTATGCCTAGGGTCTTGAAGTTCTATCACACCAAATGTAGTCACTTACATGTATGCTTACTCTTTAGGTGTTTACAACATCACCGGTCACTACAAGATAAAAGTGTGAAATTAATCGTAAGAAGAAGTTTATATTAGTTCAAGTTTGCTCTGTGTGGATGTATTGTTCTGTTCCAGTGATGTTGTGTGACTAAATCTGAAGGGAAAATATATCACCTATGGGGTCAAAGCCTGTTCCCCAATGGTATCTGCCAAAGCTTTTGCAAGAGGCATATATACCCCTCGGGTCCCAGCAAGTTTTCACCAAGGTTATAGGACCCAGCGATCCATTTTGCCCCTTTGCATAACTTGTTTATTCGTGTAGCCTGCCTTCCAGATAATCAATATGCACTTGCTTAGCAGTTTTTCCATTGGGTTATTATGGAATCAAACTAATCAAGAGTTCTAGACTTTGACAGGTTCTTCTTATTTGCTTTCATGTTACTATAGACAACTATGCCTAGGGTCTTGAAGTTCTATCACACCACATGTAGTCACTTACATGTATGCTTACTTGGCATATGTAACTCTTTAGGTATTTACAACACCACTGGTCACTACATGATAAAAGTGTGAAAATTAATCGTAAGAAGAAGTTTATATTAGTTCAAGTTTGCTCAGTGTGGATGTATTGTTCTTTTCCAGTGATGTTCTGTGATTAAATCTGAAGGGAAAAGATATCACCTATGGGGTCAAAGCCTGTTCCCCAGTGTTACCTGCTGAAGCTTTTGCAAGAGGCATATATACCCCTCGGGTCCCAACAAGTTTTCACCAAGGTGGTAGGACCCAGCGATCCAATTCGCCCCTTTGCATGCCTTGTTTATTCGTGTAGCCAGCCCTCCAGATAATCAATATGCACTTGCTTAGCAGTTTTTCCATTGGGTTATTATGGAATCAAACTAATCAAGAGTTCTAGACTTTGACAGGTTCTTCTTATTTGCTTTCATGTTACTATAGACAACTATGCCTAGGGTCTTGAAGTTCTATCACACCAAATGTAGTCACTTACATGTATGCTTACTCTTTAGGTGTTTACAACATCACCGGTCACTATATGCTAAAAGTGTGAAAATTAATCGTAGGAAGAAGTTTATATTAGTTCAAGTTTGCTCTGTGTGGATGTATTGTTCTGTTCCAGTCATGTTCTCTGACTAAATCTGAAGGGAAAATATATCACCTATGGGGTCAAAGCCTGTTCCCCAATGGTATCTGCTCAAGCTTTTGCAAGAGGCATATATACCCCTCGGGTCCCAGCAAGTTTTCACCAAGGTGATAGGACCCAGCGATCCATTTTGCCCCTTTGCATAACTTGTTTATTCGTGTAGCCTGCCTTCCAGATAATCAATATGCACTTGCTTAGCAGTTTTTCCATTGGGTTATTATGGAATCAAACTAATCAAGAGTTCTAGACTTTGACAGGTTCTTCTTATTTGCTTTCATGTTACTATAGACAACTTTGCCTAGGGTCTTGAAGTTCTATCACACCACATGTAGTCACTTACATGTATGCTTACTTGGCATATGTAATTCTTTAGGTATTTACAACACCATTGTTCACTATATGATAAAAGTAAGAAAATTAATCGTAAGAAGAAGTTTATATTAGTTCAAGTTTGCTCTCTGTGTATGTATTGTTCTGTTCCAGTCATGTTCTCTGACTAAATCTGAAGGGAAAAGATATCAACTATGGGGTCAAAGCCTGTTCCCCAATGGTATCTGCTGAAGCTGTTGCAAGAGGCATATATAACCCTCGGGTCACAGCAAGTTTTCACCAAGGTGGTAAGGCCCAGCGATCCATTTCGCCCCTTTGCTTACCTTGTTTATTCGTGTAGCCAGCCGTCCAGATAATCAATATGCACTTGCTTAGCATTTCTTCCATTGGGTTATTATGGAATCAAACTAATCAAGAATTCTAGACTTTGACAGGTTCTTCTTATTTGCTTTCATGTTACTATAGACAACTATGCCTAGGGTCTTGAAGTTCTATCACACCACATGTAGTCACTTACATGTATGCTTACTTGGCATATGTAACTCTTTAGGTATTTACAACGCCACTGGTCACTATATGCTAAAAGTGTGAAAATTAATCGTAAGAAGAAGTTTATATTTGTTCAAGTTTGCTCCGTGTGGATGTATTGTTCTGTTCCAGTGATGTTCTGTGACTAAATCTGAAGGGAAAAGATATCACCTATGGGGTCAAAGCCATTTCCCCAATGGTATCTGCTGAAGCTTTTGCAAGAGGCATATATACCCCTCGGGTCCCAGCAAGTTTTCACCAAGGTGGTAGGACCCAGCGATCCATTTTGCCCCTTTGCATAACTTGTTTATTCGTGTAGCCTGCCTTCCAGATAATCAATATGCACTTGCTTAGCAGTTTTTCCATTGGGTTATTATGGAATCAAACTAATCAAGAGTTCTAGACTTTGACAGGTTCTTCTTATTTGCTTTCATGTTACTATAGACAACTATGCCTAGGGTCTTGAAGTTCTATCACACCACATGTAGTCACGTACATGTATGCTTACTTGGCATATGTAATTCTTTAGGTATTTACAACACCATTGTTCACTATATGATAAAAGTGAGAAAATTAATCGTAAGAAGAAGTTTATATTAGTTCAAGTTTGCTCTCTGTGTATGTATTGTTCTGTTCCAGTCATGTTCTGTGACTAAATCTGAAGGGAAAAGATATCACCTATGGGGTCAAAGCCTGTTCCCCAGTGGTATCTGCTGAAGCTTTTTCAAGAGACATATATACCCCTCGGGTCCCAGCAAGTTTTCACCAAGGTGGTAGGGCCCAGCGATCCATTTCGTGACTTTGCATAACTTGTTTATTCGTGTAGCCTGCCTTCCAGATAATCAATATGCACTTGCTTAGCAGTTTTTCCATTGGGTTATTATGGAATCAAACTAATCAAGAGTTCTAGACTTTGACAGGTTTTTCTTATTTGCTTTCATGTTACTATAGACAACTATGCCTAGGGTCTTGAAGTTCTATCACACCACATGTAGTCACTTACATGTATGCTTACTCTTTAGGTGTTTACAACATCACCGGTCAGGGCTGGACTGGTAATCTGGCATACCGGGCAAATGCCCGGTGGGCCGACGTGCTTTTTGGGCCGATAAATCTCATACTTTTTTTTTTCTTTTAACGGCCCATAAAACTTGTACATCGGCGGCCCATTCGTTTTGTTTTGTTTAAATTGATGGTGCTGGGTTAGTGCCGGTGTAATGCATTGGTCAAAAAAAAGTAAGCGTTAGTTTTTTTTCCCACTGACAGACCGGCTTATGAAACCCGTAGATCAGCGGCCCATTGGTTGTTTTCCTGATTGATTTCTTGACACTGGGCTGGCCCAATCACACCTCCCCCTTTGGGCTTTGAGTGAGCGTGCAGTGTCAAGTGTGTATCTGTCAAAATAGTCTGAGAGATGGAGAAGAAACGCAAGGAATGTACAGGAATGTAAAAAAGACGCGTTTTTATCCATGTTTTCCGCCAAAATAAAAGCTTGATGCAGTTTCCGTCAAAATAAAAGATCATGTGCTTATCTCTTTCAAGTTTAGAAATGAGTACAAAACTAATTATGAAAGTTTTCTTTATTTTTCAGTGCATTTGTTTTGCAATATATGGCTATTACTGTCATTGGTTTAATATTATAACTATTATTATGTAGTAGTGTAATATAGACAGACACTGTTACTAAAAGAGGTATGATTTTTTCTTTGTTTAATTTGCACACTTAATATGGGTTGGAGCCTTTTAATTTTGAACTCTCAAACTGCACCAGATTAATGAATTTAACATTAAAATGCACAAATTTTTCTTAGGGGGGGCATGCCCCCAAACCCCCCTAGAGGGACAGAGGTCCGCCCACCACAGTTTTACCAAGATCCTGTGGGAAACATTGGTATTGCTATGCCAATGCAGCTTATAGCTTGTTTTTTGGATGCATCACTGTGGAGTATAGTTCAATTGTATTAATAAATTACAATTTTGTACTTATTTAATCTGTTAACTCGTTCCTACTCACTCATTACATGGCATTAGTGGTTTTAATGAAAAGGAGTTGAACAAAAACATATTTAAGGGCGTGCAAAGATGGGTGGTGTTTATGGTCATATGTAGTGGGCCAGTCTGGGCCAAAATGCCAGGGCCGATTTTCTGTCCCAGTCCAGCCCTGTCACCGGTCACTACATGATAAAAGTGTGAAAATTAATCGTAAGAAGAAGTTTATATTAGTTCAAGTTTGCTTTGTGTGGATGTATTGTTCTGTTCCAGTCATGTTCTCTGACTAAATCTGAAGTTAAAATATATCACCTATGGGGTCAATGCCTGTTCCCCAATGGTATCTGCTGAAGCTTTTGCAAGAGGCATATATAACCCTCGGGTCCCAGCAAGTTTTCACCAAGGTGGTAAGGCCCAGCGATCCATTTCGCCCCTTTGCTTACCTTGTTTATTCGTGTAGCCAGCCCTCCAGATAATCAATATGCACTTGCTTAGCATTTCTTCCATTGGGTTATTATGGAATCAAGCTAATCAAGAATTCTAGACTTTGACAGGTTCTTCTTATTTGCTTTCATGTTACTATAGACAACTATGCCTAGGGTCTTGAAGTTCTATCACACCACATGTAGTCACTTACATGTATGCTTACTTGGCATATGTAACTCTTTAGGTATTTACAACACCACTGGTCACTACATGATAAAAGTGTGAAAATTAATCGTAGGAAGAAGTTTATATTAGTTCAAGTTTGCTCTGTGTGGATGTATTGTTCTGTTCCAGTGATGTTCTGTGACTAAATCTGAAGGGAAAAGATATCACCTATGGGGTCAAAGCCATTTCCCCAATGGTATCTGCTGAAGCTTTTGCAAGAGGCATATATACCCCTCGGGTCCCAGCAAGTTTTCACCAAGGTGGTAGGACCCAGCGATCCATTTTGCCCCTTTGCATACCTTGTTTATTCGTGAAGCCTGCCTTCCAGATAATCAATATGCACTTGCTTAGCAGTTTTTCCATTGGGTTATTATGGAATCAAACTAATCAAGAGTTCTAGACTTTGACAGGTTCTTCTTATTTGCTTTCATGTTACTATAGACAACTATGCCTAGGGTCTTGAAGTTCTATCACACCACATGTAGTCACTTACATGTATGCTTACTTGGCATATGTAACTCTTTAGGTATTTACAACACCACTGGTCACTACATGATAAAAGTGTGAAAATTAATCGTAAGAAGAAGTTTATATTAGTTCAAGTTTGCTCAGTGTGGATGTATTGTTCTTTTCCAGTGATGTTCTGTGATTAAATCTGAAGGGAAAAGATATCACCTATGGGGTCAAAGCCTGTTCCCCAGTGTTACCTGCTGAAGCTTTTGCAAGAGGCATATATACCCCTCGGGTCCCAACAAGTTTTCACCAAGGTGGTAGGACCCAGCGATCCAATTCGCCCCTTTGCATGCCTTGTTTATTCGTGTAGCCAGCCCTCCAGATAATCAATATGCACTTGCTTAGCAGTTTTTCCATTGGGTTATTATGGAATCAAACGAATCAAGAGTTCTAGACTTTGACAGGTTCTTCTTATTTGCTTTAATGTTACTATAGACAACTATGCCTAGGGTCTTGAAGTTCTATCACACCAAATGTAGTCACTTACATGTATGCTTACTCTTTAGGTGTTTACAACATCACCGGTCACTACAAGATAAAAGTGTGACAATTAATCGTAAGAAGAAGTTTATATTAGTTCAAGTTTGCTCTGTGTGGATGTATTGTTCTGTTCCAGTCATGTTCTCTGACTAAATCTGAAGGGAAAATATATCACCTATGGGGTCAAAGCCTGTTCCCCAATGGTATCTGCTGAAGCTTTTGCAAGAGGCCTATATAACCCTCGGCTCCCAGCAAGTTTTCACAAAGGTGGTAGGACCCAGCGATCCATTTCACCCCTTTGCATACCTTGTTTATTCGTGTAGACTGCCTTCCAGATAATCAATATGCACTTGCTTAGCATTTCTTCCTTTGGGTTATTATGGAATCAAACTAATCAAGAATTCTAGACTTTGACAGGTTCTTCTTATTTGCTTTCATGTTACTATAGACAACTATGCCTAGGGTCTTGAAGTTCTATCACACCACATGTAGTCACTTACATGTATGCTTACTTGGCATATGTAACTCTTTAGGTATTTACAACACCACCGGTCACTACATGATAAAAGTGTGAAAATTAATCGTAAGAAGAAGTTTATATTAGTTCAGGTTTGCTCTGTGTGGATGTATTGTTCTGTTCCAGTGATGTTCTGTGACTAAATCTGAAGGGAAAAGATATCACCTATGGGGTCAAAGCCTGTTCCCCAATGGTATCTGCTGAAGCTTTTGCAAGAGGCATATATACCCCTCGGGTCCCAGCAAGTTTTCACCAAGGTGGTAGGGCCCAGCGATCCATTTCGTGCCTTTGCATAACTTGTTTATTCGTGTAGCCTGCCTTCCAGATAATCAATATGCACTTGCTTAGCAGTTTTTCCATTGGGTTATTATGGAATCAAACTAATCAAGAGTTCTAGACTTTGACAGGTTCTTCTTATTTGCTTTCATGTTACTATAGACAACTATGCCTAGGGTCTTGAAGTTCTATCACACCAAATGTAGTCACTTACATGTATGCTTACTCTTTAGGTGTTTACAACATCACCGGTCACTACAAGATAAAAGTGTGAAATTAATCGTAAGAAGAAGTTTATATTAGTTCAAGTTTGCTCTGTGTGGATGTATTGTTCTGTTCCAGTGATGTTGTGTGACTAAATCTGACGGGAAAATATATCACCTATGGGGTCAAAGCCTGTTCCCCAATGGTATCTGCTCAAGCTTTTGCAAGAGGCATATATACCCCTCGGGTCCCAGCAAGTTTTCACCAAGGTGATAGGACCCAGCGATCCATTTTGCCCCTTTGCATAACTTGTTTATTCGTGTAGCCTGCCTTCCAGATAATCAATATGCACTTGCTTAGCAGTTTTTCCATTGGGTTATTATGGAATCAAACTAATCAAGAGTTCTAGACTTTGACAGGTTCTTCTTATTTGCTTTCATGTTACTATAGACAACTTTGCCTAGGGTCTTGAAGTTCTATCACACCACATGTAGTCACTTACATGTATGCTTACTTGGCATATGTAATTCTTTAGGTATTTACAACACCATTGTTCACTATATGATAAAAGTAAGAAAATTAATCGTAAGAAGAAGTTTATATTAGCTCAAGTTTGCTCTCTGTGTATGTATTGTTCTGTTCCAGTCATGTTCTCTGACTAAATCTGAAGGGAAAAGATATTAACTATGGGGTCAAAGCCTGTTCCCCAATGGTATCTGCTGAAGCTGTTGCAAGAGGCATATATAACCCTCGGGTCACAGCAAGTTTTCACCAAGGTGGTAAGGCCCAGCGATCCATTTCGCCCCTTTTCTTACCTTGTTTATTCGTGTAGCCAGCCGTCCAGATAATCAATATGCACTTGCTTAGCATTTCTTCCATTGGGTTATTATGGAATCAAACTAATCAAGAATTCTAGACTTTGACAGGTTCTTCTTATTTGCTTTCATGTTACTATAGACAACTATGCCTAGGGTCTTGAAGTTCTATCACACCACATGTAGTCACTTACATGTATGCTTACTTGGCATATGTAACTCTTTAGGTATTTACAACGCCACTGGTCACTATATGCTAAAAGTGTGAAAACTAATCGTAAGAAGAAGTTTATATTAGTTCAAGTTTGCTCTGTGTGGATGTATTGTTCTGTTCCAGTGATGTTCTGTGACTAAATCTGAAGGGAAAAGATATCACCTATGGGGTCAAAGCCATTTCCCCAATGGTATCTGCTGAAGCTTTTGCAAGAGGCATATATACCCCTCGGGTCCCAGCAAGTTTTCACCAAGGTGGTAGGACCCAGCGATCCATTTTGCCCCTTTGCATACCTTGTTTATTCGTGAAGCCTGCCTTCCAGATAATCAATATGCACTTGCTTAGCAGTTTTTCCATTGGGTTATTATGGAATCAAACTAATCAAGAGTTCTAGACTTTGACAGGTTCTTCTTATTTGCTTTCATGTTACTATAGACAACTATGCCTAGGGTCTTGAAGTTCTATCACACCACATGTAGTCACTTACATGTATGCTTACTTGGCATATGTAATTCTTTAGGTATTTACAACACCACCGGTCACTACATGATAAAATTGTGAAAATTAATCGTAAGAAAAAGTTTATATTAGTTTAAGTTTGCTCTGTGTGGATGTATTGTTCTGTTCCAGTGATGATGTGTGACTAAATCTGAAGGGAAAAGATATCACCTATGGGGTCAAAGCCTGTTCCCCAATGGTAACTGCTCAAGCTTTTGCAAGAGGCATATATACCCCTCGGGTCCCAGCAAGTTTTCACCAAGGTGGTAGGACCCAGCGATCTATTTTGCCCCTTTGCATAACTTGTTTATTCGTGTAGCCTGCCTTCCAGATAATCAATATGCACTTGCTTAGCAGTTTTTCCATTGGGTTATTATGGAATCAAACTAATCAAGAGTTCTAGACTTTGACAGGTTCTTCTTATTTGCTTTCATGTTACTATAGACAACTATGCCTAGGGTCTTGAAGTTCTATCACACCACATGTAGTCACGTACATGTATGCTTACTTGGCATATGTAATTCTTTAGGTATTTACAACACCATTGTTCACTATATGATAAAAGTGAGAAAATTAATCGTAAGAAGAAGTTTATATTAGTTCAAGTTTGCTCTCTGTGTATGTATTGTTCTGTTCCAGTCATGTTCTGTGACTAATCTGAAGGGAAAAGATATCACCTATGGGGTCAAAGCCTGTTCCCCAGTGGTATCTGCTGAAGCTTTTGCAAGAGACATATATACCCCTCGGGTCCCAGCAAGTTTTCACCAAGGTGGTAGGGCCCAGCGATCCATTTCGTGACTTTGCATAACTTGTTTATTCGTGTAGCCTGCCTTCCAGATAATCAATATGCACTTGCTTAGCAGTTTTTCCATTGGGTTATTATTATCAGGAGTGATAAACACAGCAGTTTCAGATCATTCACTCATATATGTCATTAGGAAATGTTTTAAACAGCCAAGATGTCATAAAAATAATTACATTAAAAAAGTCCCAAATTCAAAATTGTCTCAGTTTAATGCTGAATTTGCTGATACTGATTGGAGTAACGAGATGTTTCTGAAGAATCCCGATCATGTTTTGTCAAATTTCCATAGGAGAGTGGAGACAATACGTCAAAAATATACAACTACCTGTAAAATACATATTAAACAAAATACAGTACCTTGGGTAACTTCTGATATTTTACAGCTCCTAAAAAAGAAGGCCTCTTCCTTGAAAGCCTACAGATTATTAAAAACACCTGAAGCTAAGCTTATTTTCACACAGTTTAGAAATAAGTGTAAATTTGAATTATACAAAGCAAAACAGTCTTATTATGAAAATCAAATTAGTCGAACAGTTTCCAACCCAAGAACATTATGGCGAACATTGAAATCTATAACTGGTGAAAAAAAATGTAAAATTAATAATAGTTTGCAAATATCCATAAATGGTACTCTTCTTACTGATCATGATAAAATTGCTAATTCTTTTAATGAGTATTTTATTGCATCTGTACAAGAATTATCTTCTAAATTTACTATTCCTCTGTTTCTCACATCAGTACCAGCATTATCTCAGCAATTCTCTTTTTCTGAAATTGTACAAAATGATATAACTAATATTTTGTGTTCTCTGAATGCTTCTCATGCTTGTGATACAAATAATTTAAACATGACTTTTCTTAAAACTCATGCCAGTACTCTTATACCACTCTTGCATCATTTAGTTAATTTGTGTATTAGACAATCAGTATTTCCTGCCTTGTGGAAAACGGCCCAGATCACCCCGATGTTTAAGTCTGATGATCCAACTAATATTTCGAACTACCGTCCAATTGCAATTCTCCCAACCATTTCCAAGTTGCTTGAAAAAATATTGTACAATCAACTAATTAACCACCTTGAAAATAATAACCTGCTCAGTGATTGCCAGCATGGCTTTCGACCCTTACGGTCAACTATGTCGGCTTTGTTGCTTCTCACTGAGCAAATACGTGCGTCTTTAAACAAGGGTCAGATTACTGGAGTTATATACATAGATTTTCAGAAAGCTTTCGATACAGTCAATCATCAAATTCTGTTAAACAAACTTCTTTCTTTTCATTTGTCATCTTCCGCAATAGATATGTTTACATCATATTTAAGTGACAGATCTCAGACTGTAAGAATCGGCTCAGTAACATCACAGCCACGAGTGTGTTCTATGGGAGTTCCACAGGGCAGTATTTTAGGTCCTTTACTTTTCCTTATGTATATTAATGATCTTCCTTGTGTTTTGAATTTTTCTAGTTCTTTGCTATATGCTGATGACACTGTTATTTTTCTTTCTGGTTCTAATATCGACACAATTAACTACAGACTTAACACAGATCTGCAGCATTTACATAACTGGCTGCAAGATAACCATTTAACACTTAGGGCCCTATCTTGCACCCAGCACAATTGACTTTGTACACCGACGCATGTATCATTCCTATTTTGCACCCGCGCAAAGCGCGCTTTTCCCTCCACAGAAGCACGTCGGTTAACTAAGAAATACACTTGCGCTCCCCGGGGCGGTTCAGCGCAAAGAGGAGGCGTGTTCCAGCGCAAACGTTCCCTCATGCTATTTTGCAGGTTTAGAAAACAATTGCGCTACTAACCAGGAAAAATTTGTTTAAAGTCAGTGGCGCGTTGCGCATGTTATTCATATGCTATTTTAAGGGCGCATGCTTGGCCATAATCAATGTAGCGTGTGCACAACGCGAATGCACTTTGATTCTCTCATCTACACATAAGCAGCAGTTTTCATTTTTGCAAATCATACATTATTACGATAGATAGATAGATAGATAGATAGATAGATAGATAGATAGATAGATAGATAGATAGATAGATAGATAGATAGATAGATAGATAGATAGATAGATAGATAGACAGTTTATTATAAAAGCATACATCTAGCTTACACATTTACCCAAATTATCATACGCCTTTTTAACCGAAGTTAATTTGGGTGTGTTTCTCCATCCCCAACGTCCCTGACGAGAACGCCGGTCTCCTTGGCTGTGAACCGCTCCTGGCGCGCGCCAGGCAAATCCGCCGTTACAATAGGAATCCGCTTTAGAACAAACGCGTCTGCTCTTAAAGGGAATGTGAGATGATGCTCTGATTGGTTTATTTCACGTTACGCCCAAACCACACCTATGAATAATGAAGCTACTTCAGACCAACCCATTTTAGATTTGCGCCTGGCGCAAGAGTCATTTATCCCGCCGGGAAAATAGCAACAGCGCCAAGACCCGCCCACAAAGTTACTTGCGCTTTGCGCTTTGACACTTGCGTTTCAGATCGTTAAAATAGGGCCCTTAATGTCAAGAAAACACAATGCATGTATTTCTATTCATCTAGGAGACAGCTATCCATATCCAATCCTATCACTTTTTCTAATCAAACGCTTTCAATTGTATCAACATATAAGTATTTGGGAGTCTATCTTGACTCACATCTTACTTATCAAGAACATGTTCAAACCCTAACCAGAAAGTTAAACCAAAAGTTATATGTTTATAGCAAAATTAGACCATATTTGTTGCTTTCTGTTTCAAAAACCTATCTTCATGCCATCATTCTGTCCACTTTGTCGTATTGTTTACCTGTTTGGTCACTAACAACAAATGAGATTATTGAACCTGTAATAAGAATTTATAATAGAGCTCATAAGATCCATGTCAGGCTTCCAGGCTGGACTCACCACTGTACTGCACTATCTTTGTGTAATGCCTTGACATTTCAGAACTATAAAATAAGCCATGGGATAAACTTGTTTTATCAAATCTCAAATGGACACACTGTAACTGCTCTAAACGAATTGGTTCCGAAACTTAGCTCAAGGTCTGAGCGCACTACGAGATCTTTTACAAATGGACTCTTGCCTTTACCGGCTTTTAGAAACTGTTATGGACAGAGATCTTTTTTTCATGTGCTCACTAAAACCTGGAATGAGATCCCACAGCACATCAGAACTATCACATCAAGAAGACTATTTAAAATAACATTTGCTCGCCATTTAATGGACAGGTATAGCTGTGACCATTGAGACGGCTCTATAGCCCCTCTTGTTGTCCAATATCTTGGTTTGTGTGTCTGTTGTTGTCTCTAGCTGTTTAGTGTGTGAACTTTGTTGTGTCTGTGGTTTATATGTTCTGCAGAGCAGGAACCTGCTGAAAATCAGTTTTATACTGAGCCAGGCCCGATTGTCCTTAATCTTTTCCTGTTTTAAAAATATAAATAAATAAATAAATAAATTATGGAATCAAACTAATCAAGAGTTCTAGACTTTGACAGGTTTTTCTTATTTGCTTTCATGTTACTATAGACAACTATGCCTAGGGTCTTGAAGTTCTATCACACCACATGTAGTCACTTACATGTATGCTTACTCTTTAGGTGTTTACAACATCACCGGTCAGGGCTGGACTGGTAATCTGGCATACCGGGCAAATGCCCGGTGGGCCGACGTGCTTTTTGGGCCGATAAATCTCATACTTTTTTTTTTCTTTTAACGGCCCATAAAACTTGTACATCGGCGGCCCATTCGTTTTGTTTTGTTTAAATTGATGGTGCTGGGTTAGTGCCGGTGTAATGCATTGGTCAAAAAAAAGTAAGCGTTAGTTTTTTTTCCCACTGACAGACCGGCTTATGAAACCCGTAGATCAGCGGCCCATTGGTTGTTTTCTTGATTGATTTCTTGACACTGGGCTGGCCCAATCACACCTCCCCCTTTGGGCTTTGAGTGAGCGTGCAGTGTCAAGTGTGTATCTGTCAAAATAGTCTGAGAGATGGAGAAGAAACGCAAGGAATGTACAGGAATGTAAAAAAGACGCGTTTTTATCCATGTTTTCCGCCAAAATAAAAGCTTGATGCAGTTTCCGTCAAAATAAAAGATCATGTGCTTATCTCTTTCAAGTTTAGAAATGAGTACAAAACTAATTATGAAAGTTTTCTTTATTTTTCAGTGCATTTGTTTTGCAATATATGGCTATTACTGTCATTGGTTTAATATTATAACTATTATTATGTAGTAGTGTAATATAGACAGACACTGTTACTAAAAGAGGTATGATTTTTTCTTTGTTTAATTTGCACACTTAATATGGGTTGGAGCCTTTTAATTTTGAACTCTCAAACTGCACAGGATTAATGAATTTAACATTAAAATGCACAAATTTTTCATAGGGGGGGCATGCCCCCAAACCCCCCTAGAGGGACAGAGGTCCGCCCACCACAGTTTTACCAAGATCCTGTGGGAAACATTGGTATTGCTATGCCAATGCAGCTTATAGCTTGTTTTTTGGATGCATCACTGTGGAGTATAGTTCAATTGTATTAATAAATTACAATTTTGTACTTATTTAATCTGTTAACTCGTTCCTACTCACTCATTACATGGCATTAGTGGTTTTAATGAAAAGGAGTTGAACAAAAACATATTTAAGGGCGTGCAAAGATGGGTGGTGTTTATGGTCATATGTAGTGGGACAGTCTGGGCCAAAATGCCAGGGCCGATTTTCTGTCCCAGTCCAGCCCTGTCACCGGTCACTACATGATAAAAGTGTGAAAATTAATCGTAAGAAGAAGTTTATATTAGTTCAAGTTTGCTTTGTGTGGATGTATTGTTCTGTTCCAGTGATGTTCTCTGATTAAATCTGAAGGGAAAAGATATCACCTATGGGGTCAAAGCCATTTCCCCAATGGTATCTGCTGAAGCTTTTGCAAGAGGCATATATACCCCTCGGGTCCCAGCAAGTTTTCACCAAGGTGGTAGGGCCCAGCGATCCATTTCGTGCCTTTGCATAACTTGTTTATTCGTGTAGCCTGCCTTCCAGATAATCAATATGCACTTGCTTAGCAGTTTTTCCATTGGGTTATTATGGAATCAAACTAATCAAGAGTTCTAGACTTTGACAGGTTCTTCTTATTTGCTTTCATGTTACTATAGACAACTATGCCTAGGGTCTTGAAGTTCTATCACACCACATGTAGGCACTTACATGTATGCTTACTCTTTAGGTGTTTACAACATCACCGGTCACTACAAGATAAAAGTGTGAAAATTAATCGTAAGAAGAAGTTTATATTAGTTCAAGTTTGCTCTGTGTGGATGTATTGTTCTGTTCCAGTCATGTTCTCTGACTAAATCTGAAGGGAAAATATATCACCTATGGGGTCAAAGCCTGTTCCCCAATGGTATCTGCTGAAGCTTTTGCAAGAGGCCTATATAACCCTCGGCTCCCAGCAAGTTTTCACCAAGGTGGTAGGACCCAGCGATCCATTTCACCCCTTTGCATACCTTGTTTATTCGTGTAGACTGCCTTCCAGATAATCAATATGCACTTGCTTAGCAGTTTTTCTTCCATTGGGTTATTATGGAATCAAACTAATCAAGAGTTCTAGACTTTGACAGGTTCTTCTTATTTGCTTTCATGTTACTATAGACAACTATGCCTAGGGTCTTGAAGTTCTATCACACCAAATGTAGTCACTTACATGTATGCTTACTCTTTAGGTGTTTACAACATCACCGGTCACTACAAGATAAAAGTGTGAAATTAATCGTAAGAAGAAGTTTATATTAGTTCAAGTTTGCTCTGTGTGGATGTATTGTTCTGTTCCAGTGATGTTGTGTGACTAAATCTGAAGGGAAAATATATCACCTATGGGGTCAAAGCCTGTTCCCCAATGGTATCTGCTCAAGCTTTTGCAAGAGGCATATATACCCCTCGGGTCCCAGCAAGTTTTCACCAAGGTGATAGGACCCAGCGATCCATTTTGCCCCTTTGCATAACTTGTTTATTCGTGTAGCCTGCCTTCCAGATAATCAATATGCACTTGCTTAGCAGTTTTTCCATTGGGTTATTATGGAATCAAACTAATCAAGAGTTCTAGACTTTGACAGGTTCTTCTTATTTGCTTTCATGTTACTATAGACAACTATGCCTAGGGTCTTGAAGTTCTATCACACCACATGTAGTCACGTACATGTATGCTTTCTTGGCATATGTAATTCTTTAGGTATTTACAACACCATTGTTCACTATATGATAAAAGTGAGAAAATTAATCGTAAGAAGAAGTTTATATTAGTTCAAGTTTGCTCTCTGTGTATGTATTGTTCTGTTCCAGTCATGTTCTGTGACTAAATCTGAAGGGAAAAGATATCACCTATGGGGTCAAAGCCTGTTCCCCAGTGGTATCTGCTGAAGCTTTTGCAAGAGACATATATACCCCTCGGGTCCCAGCAAGTTTTCACCAAGGTGGTAGGGCCCAGCGATCCATTTCGTGGCTTTGCATAACTTGTTTATTCGTGTAGCCTGCCTTCCAGATAATCAATATGCACTTGCTTAGCAGTTTTTCCATTGGGTTATTATGGAATCAAACTAATCAAGAGTTCTAGACTTTGACAGGTTCTTCTTATTTGCTTTCATGTTACTATAGACAACTATGCCTAGGGTCTTGAAGTTCTATCACACCAAATGTAGTCACTTACATGTATGCTTACTCTTTAGGTGTTTACAACATCACCGGTCACTACAAGATAAAAGTGTGAAATTAATCGTAAGAAGAAGTTTATATTAGTTCAAGTTTGCTCTGTGTGGATGTATTGTTCTGTTCCAGTGATGTTGTGTGACTAAATCTGAAGGGAAAATATATCACCTATGGGGTCAAAGCCTGTTCCCCAATGGTATCTGCTCAAGCTTTTGCAAGAGGCATATATACCCCTCGGGTCCCAGCAAGTTTTCACCAAGGTGATAGGACCCAGCGATCCATTTTGCCCCTTTGCATAACTTGTTTATTCGTGTAGCCTGCCTTCCAGATAATCAATATGCACTTGCTTAGCAGTTTTTCCATTGGGTTATTATGGAATCAAACTAATCAAGAGTTCTAGACTTTGACAGGTTCTTCTTATTTGCTTTCATGTTACTATAGACAACTTTGCCTAGGGTCTTGAAGTTCTATCACACCACATGTAGTCACTTACATGTATGCTTACTTGGCATATGTAATTCTTTAGGTATTTACAACACCATTGTTCACTATATGATAAAAGTAAGAAAATTAATCGTAAGAAGAAGTTTATATTAGTTCAAGTTTGCTCTCTGTGTATGTATTGTTCTGTTCCAGTCATGTTCTCTGACTAAATCTGAAGGGAAAAGATATCAACTATGGGGTCAAAGCCTGTTCCCCAATGGTATCTGCCGAAGCTGTTGCAAGAGGCATATATAACCCTCGGGTCACAGCAAGTTTTCACCAAGGTGGTAAGGCCCAGCGATCCATTTCGCCCCTTTGCTTACCTTGTTTATTCGTGTAGCTAGCCGTCCAGATAATCAATATGCACTTGCTTAGCATTTCTTCCATTGGGTTATTATGGAATCAAACTAATCAAGATTTCTAGACTTTGACAGGTTCTTCTTATTTGCTTTCATGTTACTATAGACAACTATGCCTAGGGTCTTGAAGTTCTATCACACCACATGTAGTCACTTACATGTATGCTTACTTGGCATATGTAATTCTTTAGGTATTTACAACACCACCGGTCACTACATGATAAAATTGTGAAAATTAATCGTAAGAAAAAGTTTATATTAGTTCAAGTTTGCTCTGTGTGGATGTATTGTTCTGTTCCAGTCATGTTCTCTGACTAAATCTGAAGGGAAAAGATATCACCTATGGGGTCAATGCCTGTTCCCCAATGGTATCTGCTGAAGCTTTTGCAAGAGGCATATATAACCCTCGGGTCCCAGCAAGTTTTCACCAAGGTGGTAAGGCCCAGCGATCCATTTCGCCCCTTTGCTTACCTTGCTTATTCGTGTAGCCAGCCCTCCAGATAATCAATATGCACTTGCTTAGCATTTCTTCCATTGGGTTATTATGGAATCAAGCTAATCAAGAATTCTAGACTTTGACAAGTTCTTCTTATTTGCTTTCATGTTACTATAGACAACTATGCCTAGGGTCTTGAAGTTCTATCACACCACATGTAGTCACTTACATGTATGCTTACTTGGCATATGTAACTCTTTAGGTATTTACAACACCACTGGTCACTATATGCTAAAAGTGTGAAAATTAATCATAAGAAGAAGTTTATATTAGTTCAAGTTTGCTCTGTGTGGATGTATTGTTCTGTTCCAGTCATGTTCTCTGACTAAATCTGAAGGGAAAATATATCACCTATGGGGTCAAAGCCTGTTCCCCAATGGTACCTGCTGAAGCTTTTGCAAGAGGCCTATATAACCCTCGGCTCCCAGCAAGTTTTCACCAAGGTGGTAGGACCCAGCGATCCATTTCACCCCTTTGCATACCTTGTTTATTCGTGTAGACTGCCTTCCAGATAATCAATATGCACTTGCTTAGCATTTCTTCCATTGGGTTATTATGGAATCAAACTAATCAAGAATTCTAGACTTTGACAGGTTCTTCTTATTTGCTTTCATGTTACTATAGACAACTATGCCTAGGGTCTTGAAGTTCTATCACACCACATGTAGTCACTTACATGTATGCTTACTTGGCATATGTAACTCTTTAGGTATTTACAACACCACCGGTCACTACATGATAAAAGTGTGAAAATTAATCGTAAGAAGAAGTTTATATTAGTTCAGGTTTGCTCTGTGTTGATGTATTGTTCTGTTCCAGTGATGTTCTGTGACTAAATCTGAAGGGAAAAGATATCACCTATGGGGTCAAAGCCTGTTCCCCAATGGTATCTGCTGAAGCTTTTGCAAGAGGCATATATACCCCTCGGGTCCCAGCAAGTTTTCACCAAGGTGGTAGGGCCCAGTGATCCATTTCGTGCCATTGCATAACTTGTTTATTCGTGTAGCCTGCCTTCCAGATAATCAATATGCACTTGCTTAGCAGTTTTTCCATTGGGTTATTATGGAATCAAACTAATCAAGAGTTCTAGACTTTGACAGGTTCTTCTTATTTGCTTTCATGTTACTATAGACAACTATGCCTAGGGTCTTGAAGTTCTATCACACCAAATGTAGTCACTTACATGTATGCTTACTCTTTAGGTGTTTACAACATCACCGGTCACTACAAGATAAAAGTGTGAAATTAATCGTAAGAAGAAGTTTATATTAGTTCAAGTTTGCTCTGTGTGGATGTATTGTTCTGTTCCAGTGATGTTGTGTGACTAAATCTGAAGGGAAAATATATCACCTATGGGGTCAAAGCCTGTTCCCCAATGGTATCTGCTCAAGCTTTTGCAAGAGGCATATATACGCCTCGGGTCCCAGCAAGTTTTCACCAAGGTGATAGGACCCAGCGATCCATTTTGCCCCTTTGCATAACTTGTTTATTCGTGTAGCCTGCCTTCCAGATAATCAATATGCACTTGCTTAGCAGTTTTTCCATTGGGTTATTATGGAATCAAACTAATCAAGAGTTCTAGACTTTGACAGGTTCTTCTTATTTGCTTTCATGTTACTATAGACAACTTTGCCTAGGGTCTTGAAGTTCTATCACACCACATGTAGTCACTTACATGTATTCTTACTTGGCATATGTAATTCTTTAGGTATTTACAACACCATTGTTCACTATATGATAAAAGTAAGAAAATTAATCGTAAGAAGAAGTTTATATTAGTTCAAGTTTGCTCTCTGTGTATGTATTGTTCTGTTCCAGTCATGTTCTCTGACTAAATCTGAAGGGAAAAGATATCAACTATGGGGTCAAAGCCTGTTCCCCAATGGTATCTGCTGAAGCTGTTGCAAGAGGCATATATAACCCTCGGGTCACAGCAAGTTTTCACCAAGGTGGTAAGGCCCAGCGATCCATTTCGCCCCTTTGCTTACCTTGTTTATTCGTGTAGCCAGCCGTCCAGATAATCAATATGCACTTGCTTAGCATTTCTTCCATTGGGTTATTATGGAATCAAACTAATCAAGAATTCTAGACTTTGACAGGTTCTTCTTATTTGCTTTCATGTTACTATAGACAACTATGCCTAGGGTCTTGAAGTTCTATCACACCACATGTAGTCACTTACATGTATGCTTACTTGGCATATGTAACTCTTTAGGTATTTACAACGCCACTGGTCACTATATGCTAAAAGTGTGAAAATTAATCGTAAGAAGAAGTTTATATTAGTTCAAGTTTGCTCTGTGTGGATGTATTGTTCTGTTCCAGTGATGTTCTGTGACTAAATCTGAAGGGAAAAGATATCACCTATGGGGTCAAAGCCATTTCCCCAATGGTATCTGCTGAAGCTTTTGCAAGAGGCATATATACCCCTCGGGTCCCAGCAAGTTTTCACCAAGGTGGTAGGACCCAGCGATCCATTTTGCCCCTTTGCATACCTTGTTTATTCGTGAAGCCTGCCTTCCAGATAATCAATATGCACTTGCTTAGCAGTTTTTCCATTGGGTTATTATGGAATCAAACTAATCAAGAGTTCTAGACTTTGACAGGTTCTTCTTATTTGCTTTCATGTTACTATAGACAACTATGCCTAGGGTCTTGAAGTTCTATCACACCACATGTAGTCACTTACATGTATGCCTACTTGGCATATGTAATTCTTTAGGTATTTACAACACCACCGGTCACTACATGATAAAATTGTGAAAATTAATCGTAAGAAAAAGTTTATATTAGTTCAAGTTTGCTCAGTGTGGATGTATTGTTCTGTTCCAGTCATGTTCTCTGACTAAATCTGAAGGGAAAAGATATCACCTATGGGGTCAAAGCCTGTTCCCCAATGGTAACTGCTCAAGCTTTTGCAAGAGGCATATATACCCCTCGGGTCCCAACAAGTTTTCACCAAGGTGGTAGGACCCAGCGATCCATTTCGCCCCTTTGCATGCCTTGTTTATTCGTGTAGCCAGCCCTCCAGATAATCAATATCGTCACCTTCCTAAAATAATTGCCTAAGTCATTTTTTCAGGTTTCTCAGAAAACACAAAAAACGGAACCTAACTTCAGAGGCCGAGTAGACTTTCGTTCTTCTTACAGGGGTAGAAATGCATGATCTGTTCAACTGAGGATGTGGGTGATTTTACCAGAGGTGGCCAGCATCATGAGGAGATGACTTATGCAAAAAAATCATTTTTGTCAAAAAATGACTTAGGCAATTATTTTAGGAAGGTGACGATATGCACTTGCTTAGCAGTTTTTCCATTGGGTTATTATGGAATCAAACGAATCAAGAGTTCTAGACTTTGACAGGTTCTTCTTATTTGCTTTAATGTTACTATAGACAACTATGCCTAGGGTCTTGAAGTTCTATCACACCAAATGTAGTCACTTACATGTATGCTTACTCTTTAGGTGTTTACAACATCACCGGTCACTACAAGATAAAAGTGTGAAAATTAATCATAAGAAGAAGTTTATATTAGTTCAAGTTTGCTCTGTGTGGATGTATTGTTCTGTTCCAGTCATGTTCTCTGACTAAATCTGAAGGGAAAATATATCACCTATGGGGTCAAAGCCTGTTCCCCAATGGTATCTGCTGAAGCTTTTGCAAGAGGCCTATATAACCCTCGGCTCCCAGCAAGTTTTCACCAAGGTGGTAGGACCCAGCGATCCATTTCACCCCTTTGCATACCTTGTTTATTCGTGTAGACTGCCTTCCAGATAATCAATATGCACTTGCTTAGCATTTCTTCCATTGGGTTATTATGGAATCAAACTAATCAAGAATTCTAGACTTTGACAGGTTCTTCTTATTTGCTTTCATGTTACTATAGACAACTATGCCTATGGTCTTGAAGTTCTATCACACCACATGTAGTCACTTACATGTATGCTTACTTGGCATATGTAACTCTTTAGGTATTTACAACACCACCGGTCACTACATGATAAAAGTGTGAAAATTAATCGTAAAAAGAAGTTTATATTAGTTCAGGTTTGCTCTGTGTGGATGTATTGTTCTGTTCCAGTGATGTTGTGTGACTAAATCTGAAGGGAAAAGATATCACCTATGGGGTCAAAGCCTGTTCCCCAATGGTAACTGCTCAAGCTTTTGCAAGAGGCATATATACCCCTCGGGTCCCAGCAAGTTTTCATCAAGGTGGTAGGACCCAGCGATCTATTTTGCCCCTTTGCATAACTTGTTTATTCGTGTAGCCTGCCTTCCAGATGATCAATATGCACTTGCTTAGCAGTTTTTCCATTGGGTTATTATGGAATCAAACTAATCAAGAGTTCTAGACTTTGACAGGTTCTTCTTATTTGCTTTCATGTTACTATAGACAACTATGCCTAGGGTCTTGAAGTTCTATCACACCAAATGTAGTCACTTACATGTATGCTTACTCTTTAGGTGTTTACAACATCACCGGTCACTACAAGATAAAAGTGTGAAATTAATCGTAAGAAGAAGTTTATATTAGTTCAAGTTTGCTCTGTGTGGATGTATTGTTCTGTTCCAGTGATGTTGTGTGACTAAATCTGAAGGGAAAATATATCACCTATGGGGTCAAAGCCTGTTCCCCAATGGTATCTGCTCAAGCTTTTGCAAGAGGCATATATACCCCTCGGGTCCCAGCAAGTTTTCACCAAGGTTATAGGACCCAGAGATCCATTTTACCCCTTTGCATAACTTGTTTATTCGTGTAGCCTGCCTTCCAGATAATCAATATGCACTTGCTTAGCAGTTTTTCCATTGGGTTATTATGGAATCAAACTAATCAAGAGTTCTAGACTTTGACAGGTTCTTCTTATTTGCTTTCATGTTACTATAGACAACTTTGCCTAGGGTCTTGAAGTTCTATCACACCACATGTAGTCACTTACATGTATGCTTACTTGGCATATGTAATTCTTTAGGTATTTACAACACCATTGTTCACTATATGATAAAAGTAAGAAAATTAATCGTAAGAAGAAGTTTATATTAGTTCAAGTTTGCTCTCTGTGTATGTATTGTTCTGTTCCAGTCATGTTCTCTGACTAAATCTGAAGGGTAAAGATATCAACTATGGGGTCAAAGCCTGTTCCCCAATGGTATCTGCTGAAGCTGTTGCAAGAGGCATATATAACCCTCGGGTCACAGCAAGTTTTCACCAAGGTGGTAAGGCCCAGCGATCCATTTCGCCCCTTTGCTTACCTTGTTTATTCGTGTAGCCAGCCGTCCAGATAATCAATATGCACTTGCTTAGCATTTCTTCCATTGGGTTATTATGGAATCAAACTAATCAAGAATTCTAGACTTTGACAGGTTCTTCTTATTTGCTTTCATGTTACTATAGACAACTATGCCTAGGGTCTTGAAGTTCTATCACACCACATGTAGTCACTTACATGTATGCTTACTTGGCATATGTAACTCTTTAGGTATTTACAACGCCACTGGTCACTATATGCTAAAAGTGTGAAAATTAATCGTAAGAAGAAGTTTATATTAGTTCAAGTTTGCTCTGTGTGGATGTATTGTTCTGTTCCAGTGATGTTCTGTGACTAAATCTGAAGGGAAAAGATATCACCTATGGGGTCAAAGCCATTTCCCCAATGGTATCTGCTGAAGCTTTTGCAAGAGGCATATATACCCCTCGGGTCCCAGCAAGTTTTCACCAAGGTGGTAGGACCCAGCGATCCATTTTGCCCCTTTGCATACCTTGTTTATTCGTGAAGCCTGCCTTCCAGATAATCAATATGCACTTGCTTAGCAGTTTTTCCATTGGGTTATTATGGAATCAAACTAATCAAGAGTTCTAGACTTTGACAGGTTCTTCTTATTTGCTTTCATGTTACTATAGACAACTATGCCTAGGGTCTTGAAGTTCTATCACACCACATGTAGTCACTTACATGTATGCTTACTTGGCATATGTAACTCTTTAGGTATTTACAACACCACTGGTCACTACATGATAAAAGTGTGAAAATTAATCGTAAGAAGAAGTTTATATTAGTTCAAGTTTGCTCAGTGTGGATGTATTGTTCTTTTCCAGTGATGTTCTGTGATTAAATCTGAAGGGAAAAGATATCACCTATGGGGTCAAAGCCTGTTCCCCAGTGTTACCTGCTGAAGCTTTTGCAAGAGGCATATATACCCCTCGGGTCCCAACAAGTTTTCACCAAGGTGGTAGGTCCCAGCGATCCAATTCGCCCCTTTGCATGCCTTGTTTATTCGTGTAGCCAGCCCTCCAGATAATCAATATGCACTTGCTTAGCAGTTTTTCCATTGGGTTATTATGGAATCAAACGAATCAAGAGTTCTAGACTTTGACAGGTTCTTCTTATTTGCTTTAATGTTACTATAGACAACTATGCCTAGGGTCTTGAAGTTCTATCACACCAAATGTAGTCACTTACATGTATGCTTACTCTTTAGGTGTTTACAACATCACCGGTCACTACAAGATAAAAGTGTGAAATTAATCGTAAGAAGAAGTTTATATTAGTTCAAGTTTGCTCTGTGTGGATGTATTGTTCTGTTCCAGTGATGTTGTGTGACTAAATCTGAAGGGAAAATATATCACCTATGGGGTCAAAGCCTGTTCCCCAATGGTATCTGCTCAAGCTTTTGCAAGAGGCATATATACGCCTCGGGTCCCAGCAAGTTTTCACCAAGGTGATAGGACCCAGCGATCCATTTTGCCCCTTTGCATAACTTGTTTATTCGTGTAGCCTGCCTTCCAGATAATCAATATGCACTTGCTTAGCAGTTTTTCCATTGGGTTATTATGGAATCAAACTAATCAAGAGTTCTAGACTTTGACAGGTTCTTCTTATTTGCTTTCATGTTACTATAGACAACTTTGCCTGGGGTCTTGAAGTTCTATCACACCACATGTAGTCACTTACATGTATTCTTACTTGGCATATGTAATTCTTTAGGTATTTACAACACCATTGTTCACTATATGATAAAAGTAAGAAAATTAATCATAAGAAGAAGTTTATATTAGTTCAAGTTTGCTCTCTGTGTATGTATTGTTCTGTTCCAGTCATGTTCTCTGACTAAATCTGAAGGGAAGAGATATCAACTATGGGGTCAAAGCCTGTTCCCCAATGGTATCTGCTGAAGCTGTTGCAAGAGGCATATATAACCCTCGGGTCACAGCAAGTTTTCACCAAGGTGGTAAGGCCCAGCGATCCATTTCGCCCCTTTGCTTACCTTGTTTATTCGTGTAGCCAGCCGTCCAGATAATCAATATGCACTTGCTTAGCATTTCTTCCATTGGGTTATTATGGAATCAAACTAATCAAGAATTCTAGACTTTGACAGGTTCTTCTTATTTGCTTTCATGTTACTATAGACAACTATGCCTAGGGTCTTGAAGTTCTATCACACCACATGTAGTCACTTACATGTATGCTTACTTGGCATATGTAACTCTTTAGGTATTTACAACGCCACTGGTCACTATATGCTAAAAGTGTGAAAATTAATCGTAAGAAGAAGTTTATATTAGTTCAAGTTTGCTCTGTGTGGATGTATTGTTCTGTTCCAGTGATGTTCTGTGACTAAATCTGAAGGGAAAAGATATCACCTATGGGGTCAAAGCCATTTCCCCAATGGTATCTGCTGAAGCTTTTGCAAGAGGCATATATACCCCTCGGGTCCCAGCAAGTTTTCACCAAGGTGGTAGGACCCAGCGATCCATTTTGCCCCTTTGCATACCTTGTTTATTCGTGAAGCCTGCCTTCCAGATAATCAATATGCACTTGCTTAGCAGTTTTTCCATTGGGTTATTATGGAATCAAACTAATCAAGAGTTCTAGACTTTGACAGGTTCTTCTTATTTGCTTTCATGTTACTATAGACAACTATGCCTAGGGTCTTGAAGTTCTATCACACCACATGTAGTCACTTACATGTATGCCTACTTGGCATATGTAATTCTTTAGGTATTTACAACACCACCGGTCACTACATGATAAAATTGTGAAAATTAATCGTAAGAAAAAGTTTATATTAGTTCAAGTTTGCTCAGTGTGGATGTATTGTTCTGTTCCAGTCATGTTCTCTGACTAAATCTGAAGGGAAAAGATATCACCTATGGGGTCAAAGCCTGTTCCCCAATGGTAACTGCTCAAGCTTTTGCAAGAGGCATATATACCCCTCGGGTCCCAACAAGTTTTCACCAAGGTGGTAGGACCCAGCGATCCATTTCGCCCCTTTGCATGCCTTGTTTATTCGTGTAGCCAGCCCTCCAGATAATCAATATGCACTTGCTTAGCAGTTTTTCCATTGGGTTATTATGGAATCAAACGAATCAAGAGTTCTAGACTTTGACAGGTTCTTCTTATTTGCTTTAATGTTACTATAGACAACTATGCCTAGGGTCTTGAAGTTCTATCACACCAAATGTAGTCACTTACATGTATGCTTACTCTTTAGGTGTTTACAACATCACCGGTCACTACAAGATAAAAGTGTGAAAATTAATCATAAGAAGAAGTTTATATTAGTTCAAGTTTGCTCTGTGTGGATGTATTGTTCTGTTCCAGTCATGTTCTCTGACTAAATCTGAAGGGAAAATATATCACCTATGGGGTCAAAGCCTGTTCCCCAATGGTATCTGCTGAAGCTTTTGCAAGAGGCCTATATAACCCTCGGCTCCCAGCAAGTTTTCACCAAGGTGGTAGGACCCAGCGATCCATTTCACCCCTTTGCATACCTTGTTTATTCGTGTAGACTGCCTTCCAGATAATCTATATGCACTTGCTTAGCATTTCTTCCATTGGGTTATTATGGAATCAAACTAATCAAGAATTCTAGACTTTGACAGGTTCTTCTTATTTGCTTTCATGTTACTATAGACAACTATGCCTAGGGTCTTGAAGTTCTATCACACCACATGTAGTCACTTACATGTATGCTTACTTGGCATATGTAACTCTTTAGGTATTTACAACACCACCGGTCACTACATGATAAAAGTGTGAAAATTAATCGTAAAAAGAAGTTTATATTAGTTCAGGTTTGCTCTGTGTGGATGTATTGTTCTGTTCCAGTGATGTTGTGTGACTAAATCTGAAGGGAAAAGATATCACCTATGGGGTCAAAGCCTGTTCCCCAATGGTAACTGCTCAAGCTTTTGCAAGAGGCATATATACCCCTCGGGTCCCAGCAAGTTTTCATCAAGGTGGTAGGACCCAGCGATCTATTTTGCCCCTTTGCATAACTTGTTTATTCGTGTAGCCTGCCTTCCAGATAATCAATATGCACTTGCTTAGCAGTTTTTCCATTGGGTTATTATGGAATCAAACTAATCAAGAGTTCTAGACTTTGACAGGTTCTTCTTATTTGCTTTCATGTTACTATAGACAACTATGCCTAGGGTCTTGAAGTTCTATCACACCAAATGTAGTCACTTACATGTATGCTTACTCTTTAGGTGTTTACAACATCACCGGTCACTACAAGATAAAAGTGTGAAATTAATCGTAAGAAGAAGTTTATATTAGTTCAAGTTTGCTCTCTGTGTATGTATTGATCTGTTCCAGTGATGTTCTGTGACTAAATCTGAAGGGAAAAGATATCACCTATGGGGTCAAAGCCTGTTCCCCAATGATATCTGCTGAAGCTTTTGCAAGAGGCATATATACCCCTCGGGACCCAGCAAGTTTTCACCAAGGTGGTAGGACCCAGCGATCCATTTTGCCCCTTTGCATACCTTGTTTATTCGTGAAGCCTGCCCTCCAGATAATCAATATGCACTTGCTTAGCATTTCTTCCATTGGGTTATTATGGAATCAAACTAATCAAGAGTTCTAGACTTTGACAGGTTCTTCTTATTTGCTTTCATGTTACTATAGACAACTTTGCCTAGGGTCTTGAAGTTCTATCACACCACATGTAGTCACTTACATGTATGCTTACTTGGCATATGTAACTCTTTAGGTATTTACAACACCACTGGTCACTACATGATAAAAGTGTGAAAATTAATCGTAAGAAGAAGTTTATATTAGTTCAAGTTTGCTCAGTGTGGATGTATTGTTCTTTTCCAGTGATGTTCTGTGATTAAATCTGAAGGGAAAAGATATCACCTATGGGGTCAAAGCCTGTTCCCCAGTGTTACCTGCTGAAGCTTTTGCAAGAGGCATATATACCCCTCGGGTCCCAACAAGTTTTCACCAAGGTGGTAGGACCCAGCGATCCAATTCGCCCCTTTGCATGCCTTGTTTATTCGTGTAGCCAGCCCTCCAGATAATCTATATGCACTTGCTTAGCATTTCTTCCATTGGGTTATTATGGAATCAAGCTAATCAAGAATTCTAGACTTTGACAGGTTCTTCTTATTTGCTTTCATGTTACTATAGACAACTATGCCTAGGGTCTTGAAGTTCTATCACACCACATGTAGTCACTTACATGTATGCTTACTTGGCATATGTAACTCTTTAGGTATTTACAACACCACTGGTCACTATATGCTAAAAGTGTGAAAATTAACCGTAGGAAGAAGTTTATATTAGTTCAAGTTTGCTCAGTGTGGATGTATTGTTCTGTTCCAGTGATGTTCTGTGACTAAATCTGAAGGGAAAAGATATCACCTATGGGGTCAAAGCCATTTCCCCAATGGTATCTGCTGAAGATTTTGCAAGAGGCATATATACCCCTCGGGTCCCAGCAAGTTTTCACCAAGGTGGTAGGACCCAGCGATCCATTTTGCCCCTTTGCATACCTTGTTTATTCGTGAAGCCTGCCTTCCAGATAATCAATATGCACTTGCTTAGCAGTTTTTCCATTGGGTTATTATGGAATCAAACTAATCAAGAGTTCTAGACATTGACAGGTTCTTCTTATTTGCTTTCATGTTACTATAGACAACTATGCCTAGGGTCTTGAAGTTCTATCACACCACATGTAGTCACTTACATGTATGCTTACTTGGCATATGTAACTCTTTAGGTATTTACAACACCACTGGTCACTACATGATAAAAGTGTGAAAATTAATCGTAAGAAGAAGTTTATATTAGTTCAAGTTTGCTCAGTGTGGATGTATTGTTCTTTTCCAGTGATGTTCTGTGATTAAATCTGAAGGGAAAAGATATCACCTATGGGGTCAAAGCCTGTTCCCCAGTGTTACCTGCTGAAGCTTTTGCAAGAGGCATATATACCCCTCGGGTCCCAACAAGTTTTCACCAAGGTGGTAGGACCCAGCGATCCAATTCGCCCCTTTGCATGCCTTGTTTATTCGTGTAGCCAGCCCTCCAGATAATCAATATGCACTTGCTTAGCAGTATTTCCATTGGGTTATTATGGAATCAAACGAATCAAGAGTTCTAGACTTTGACAGGTTCTTCTTATTTGCTTTAATGTTACTATAGACAACTATGCCTAGGGTCTTGAAGTTCTATCACACCAAATGTAGTCACTTACATGTATGCTTACTCTTTAGGTGTTTACAACATCACCGGTCACTACAAGATAAAAGTGTGAAAATTAATCGTAAGAAGAAGTTTATATTAGTTCAAGTTTGCTCTGTGTGGATGTATTGTTCTGTTCCAGTCATGTTCTCTGACTAAATCTGAAGGGAAAATATATCACCTATGGGGTCAAAGCCTGTTCCCCAATGGTATCTGCTGAAGCTTTTGCAAGAGGCCTATATAACCCTCGGCTCCCAGCAAGTTTTCACCAAGGTGGTAGGACCCAGAGATCCATTTCACCCCTTTGCATACCTTGTTTATTCGTGTAGACTGCCTTCCAGATAATCAATATGCACTTGCTTAGCATTTCTTCCATTGGGTTATTATGGAATCAAACTAATCAAGAATTCTAGACTTTGACAGGTTCTTCTTATTTGCTTTCATGTTACTATAGACAACTATGCCTAGGGTCTTGAAGTTCTATCACACCACATGTAGTCACTTACATGTATGCTTACTTGGCATATGTAACTCTTTAGGTATTTACAACACCACCGGTCACTACATGATAAAAGTGTGAAAATTAATCGTAAAAAGAAGTTTATATTAGTTCAGGTTTGCTCTGTGTGGATGTATTGTTCTGTTCCAGTGATGTTGTGTGACTAAATCTGAAGGGAAAAGATATCACCTATGGGGTCAAAGCCTGTTCCCCAATGGTATCTTCTGAAGCTTTTGCAAGAGGCATATATACCCCTCGGGTCCCAGCAAGTTT